>NW_006239221.1:557982-572782 GCF_000226075.1 Solanum tuberosum | reverse complement strand
TAAATTTTTTTTTTTCCCCCCTTTTTTGGGGGGGGGGGGGGTGGAAGTGAAAATTTATCGTCCGCTCAATGTTTGCAGTGAGCTGTCGTTACCTTGCCTTGTCTGTTAGTTTTCTTCCCTTAATTGGACTAAATCTGCTCAAATCTTTGCTAACTTAAAGGATAAATCGAAATCTTGGATGTTCAAGCATTTATAATATTTCGTTGATTAAGGCTTCCATCACTTATTGGATACTCACACAAGATGTTTACACCGAACTAATATGTGAGATTAACCATGGTCAAGTGACAAATTGTATGTAAGAAGTACATGTCATGTATCTATTGATTCGATATAGATACCGGTTTGTGTAAGCTTTTCCATACCAACAACCAAGTGATTGTTAAAACATTTTCTGTCAATGTAATCTCTGCTTTGTTGCACGGACTCTTCAAACTGTCGTGTGCTTGTCGGATCCTCCAAAAGCAGTAGTTTTCTTGACTACTTTTGGAGGATCCACTATCCAGCATGGGTACGACAGCATTTTGGAGAGTCCAAGCAACATAGGATCTCAGAGAGCTTATACTTATTCGTTGTGTTTATTGAAAACAGGACTAGAAGTAAAGACGAAAGATTCAAGGATGTCGAAGACGGGCAAGTAGAATCAAATACTCTGCAGAAGAAAGAGATAGCTGGACTGAAGAAAAATGGGATAAAGACATTTAGCAGGGTAATAAAGCAATGGAACGATATCGAAAATGATGAATGCACCATTTGTTTGGGCCAATTTAAGGTTGGTGATAACCTAATGCATTTGCAATGTGACCACAAATTCCATTCATGTTGTTTGGTTCCATGGTTGGAGAATTATGCATGTTGCCCTTGCTGCAGAATTGAGATTGTCACTTGAAAAAATGTATATATGGGATATAAAATGAGCTTAAATAAAGAAATCGGGATTCATATAGTTGACCCCAATTTGTTTGGAACCGAGACATGAAGTGAAGATTCATATAGCCGACCATAACTTGTTTGGAACTGAGGCATAGTAACTGTTGTTGTTTGTGAAGTTTGTATAGATGAAGTTTGAAATAAGAAGATTGTATCATTGGAATTTGGATCAAGTACTTGATTACTAGAGAAGTTTGAGAACTTAATTACTTATTATTCATATCTAATTCTTCATGCAACATCTTAATTATTTAGATCTGCATTCAAGATTCACACATTAATTCTAATGCACATCGTAATATTCAGATATGAATTTATATTTAGATATCTTAATCTTAATAGAAACAAATAAAGTCATAGGCTATTTTCAAAACAAAATATCGTGGAATATTGTGTAATAAATCTTAACATAGATTTAGATAGTAATTAAATGTTAAAACGGTTATTATTTCAAGTAATTTGTGATTATTCAACGGTAAAAAATCGAAAGTGCACATATCAAATAACTAAAAGTTAAATATCACAAGGACTAAAACTAGAATTTACATACTCCCTCCGTTTCAAAAAGAATGACATAGTTTCCTTTTTAGTCTGTTTCAAAAATAATGATCCCTTTCCTTTTTTGGCAACACTTTAATTTCAACTTTCCACGTGACATGTTTAAGACCACAAGATTAAAAGGCATTTTGGTACATTTACATAACTTTAATTTAGAACCACAAAATTAAAAAGTTTTCTTTCTTTTCTTAAACTTTGTTCCAAGCCAAACTAGGTCATTCTTCTTTGAAACGGAAGAAGTATAACAAAAGGAACTAGAAGTGTTTTTTTGGTTTCGCATCCGGTGTCCAATACACACATTGAAGCCCACTAAATTCAAATTTGCGCGGCTCTAACCCGAGACATTTGATTAAAGATGAATGTGTACTTACCACTAAAAGTGTTGTTAATTATAATTAATATAACACACTAATTTGGAACTAGAAAAATGAAAACGTCGCCGTTTTTATGTTATATCCCAACGTTTTAAAACTCCCAACGGCTAGTTTTTTCCACTGACCGTTTGAGAAAAAACTTCTTCAAACCTCAACAAAAAGCCTTTCACCATCATCATCAAATCAAAAACACAAGAAAAAATTCACATTTAAATACAAAAAAACTATAGGTTAAATTCTCATATCAAATAAAAAATCTCATTGAAAAGAAAAAAAGGCTTCTTTTTTTATTTTCAAGAATGGTTTATTCATACACACCAACATATTATAGCTCACTCCATGATTCAATTACTTCTCTTTGCAAAACTATTCTTCCATTTCCGTTCAAGAAAAGGCGAATACCCGCGATTGCAGCTGCTGAGCAGATGTTATCGAAGCAGCAATCGGATAATATTAAATGGCAACAAGAATCTTTTCATCAAATTCTTAACTTGATGGGGCTTTGCAAAGAAGGGATCTTGGCTGAATCTGAAGTTTCTGCTTTCAGATCACATCTTCTCGATACGCTTATCGCGTCTCCTGCTGATTATGAACATTCTTCAATCTTAAGGGATAAGTTGATCTTCTTGCAGGTGAATTTCCCCCTTTTTTTGTTTCATTTTGTCTCAGTTCTTGAAATTTGTGTCATTTGGTAGAGTGATTGTTGATAGCTCAATTTATTTGTAATTTTCCAAATTGAACTGAATTTTCATCATTTGGGAATTGGGGTTTTTCTTTTGTTGTTTTTTCATGTAAAGCTTGACCTTTTTTAATGGTTGTTCTTCTTGAAGGAGTTTATTTCAACTACATTCTCTAAATTAAACTGAAATATTCAGCTTTTAGGAGTTTGGGGTTTTTCTTTTGTTGTTTTTCGTGTAAGAGACGAGGTTCTATCGAAAATAACCTACCTCTGAGTTAGGGGTAAGGTCGGCACCTTTGTAGGACTATAATGGGTATGTTGTTGTTGTGTTTTTTCATGTAAGGGCAAGGGTCTATTGAAAACAGCATATATCTAAGGGTAAGGTCTGCGTACACTCTACCTTCCTTAGACCCTATTTTGTTGGACTACATTGGATATGTTGTTGTTGCTGTACATTTTCCAAATTAAAGTGAAATTTTAGCTTTTGGGAGATGGGTGTTTTTTCTTTGTTCTTTTGGCTGTTTTTGTTTTTATAGATTCTTGATTTTTCCTGTAAAGCTTAAATTTTTATATGGTGTTATCTTCTTGAAGGAGTTGTTGTATGCAAAATGTATATCAGAGGAAGAGTATCATTCATCAAAGAGGCCATTATTGCAAAGGCTAGCAGTTCAAGGAGCTGAGATTGAGGCAAAACATGTTGTAGTTGGATCAAAGAGAGAAACTACAGATGATGAGTGGTCTGTTATAGATTTGAAGGATGAAAAATCTTATCTTGGCAAAGAGAACTCAATTTCGAGCTCGAAAGATAAGCAAAAGCAAACTTCTTCAGCTATTAAGCAGCAAATCAAAGGGGCTGCTTCAGTTTTTGGCTTTGCATCATCCAAAAAGGAAAGAGGTATACTTAATCCAGTTAGTGAAAATTGTTCCGAGAGAAATGAATTGGGAGTGTCGACAGAGAACCCTTTTTGGAATACTCATTTGAGGGAAAAAGATAGTGAAACTAAGTCTATTTTGATGGTGGAGAGCTTGCCTAATGAACCTGTGAAAGTGAAGAAGCAAAAGAAACCTTTTAAGTCACTGTTTGGTGTTGATGATCAACATCGCGGTGAGCCAGAATCTGAAGGAAAGTCGAAATCAGGAGGGAAGAAACAGTGGGGATTTGATGGATTCAAGAAGTGGAAGAAGAATGATTCTGAGGATGAAACAGTTCCACTGTCACTTGATGAGAAGTCGGACGGTGGAACTTACTTAGGCCAGCTTGTTGATGAACCTGTCGGAGAAGGTCCGGATTTTAAACAGATCAAAATAAAGCTGCATCCTAATGGCGCCCCCTCAGATTTCTTTGTTGATAAGGTCTCATTCATACACATCCATTCGTTTAGAAAAGTAGATTCTAAAACTTATCTATGATCATAATCTGAAATTATTATTGTTTTGTTGCACATTTCAGGTTTTAGGAGACAAAATCAAGAAAGAGCTATCAAGAATTCAAACAGAACTTGGTGCCAAAAATGCAAGCGTTGAGTTAACGTAAGCCAAGAACATTTTCTTTATGTTAGTACTCCATACTAGTAGTCGTAGTAGTGTATTACTCTTGGAGTTTCATGTCCTTCGATTTCTGTTATTATCTGTTGTTTCTCGTACTTTGACTATCGTATAATTTTGTTGTAGTACTGTTCTATTACTATCTATTGTTGAATAGATTGGATTTAACTAATGTGGTATCATATATCAGAGATGATCAGATTGAAGCAATTTCAACTAGGCTACCAGTTGACAAGGCTGATCTGAAAAAGTTCTTCTCTAAGTAAGCACACTTGTTCTTTAACACTTACCATTTCAAAAGTTGTGTCACATGGTAGTACGTTGCTCGGACTCAGAGAAAACGTTGTTACACCCGTGTTGGATCCTTAAAACAATGCACTAGTTTTGAAGAGTCCGAGCAACATAGACAAAATCAATTATCACATCAGATTAATTGTTCCGTTCTTTTTTTCCTTGATGACTTTTTCAGAACATGGTGTGATCGATACGGAGACATCGTTTTGGATGTTGTAAGAAAGGAATACAAGAACCATGTTGGAGAAATGGGAGGAGTAAACTCAAAAGGTGTAATTACCAGGGAAGAGAAGCAAAACTCAAAAAGATGGACAACATTTGATGAAGATGATTATGATGATGAAAATTGCCATCCAAATCTTTTTGCTCCTCAACAAGATCATCATCATCATACATTTCATTCTGAACAAACCAAAAGCTTGAAGAATGGTGGTCAACATTATGTTAATAGTAGCATTGATAAGGGACTAAAATATAATCCTTTCTTTGATGTTTAAGAGAGAATTTCATTTGGTGGACAGTGAAAGAAAGAAAGAAAGCTGAGAGCTAATCAGCTTCTAAATTGTAGTTTATGTTAATAGTAGCCATCTATGTTCTTTTATTGGCTCTACAAGAGATATATTATTCCATTTGTGAACCTTAAAAATGTGTTTAAACATTAATGTAAAAAAATCATCTTTGGATGGTTTTTTCTGTTTACTTTTATGCTGCAATTTTATGAGTAATATCTTTGTTTTCTTCTTCCATACTAGTATACCATTTTATGAGTAAATCATCTTTGTTCCAATTATTCTACCATTACAATTCTTTAACCTTTTCAAAAATCATATTTCTAAATATTATGAGAAAATAACAAAATAGTCCCTATCAATCACATCACCCCAGGAATGAGCCTTTTAAGGTGGTTCTTGCTTATTCACACGGAATTTCATGTGCCCCTTGCTATTTTGGTCAAAACATAATGCTTTCAATTCAGGCTGCTTCGTGAGTGTTCAAGCCAACACCTCGATTATTTTATTGAATATTAGTAACTTTGCTAACTTTACTTGGCCAGATACGAAGAAATTAACTAGCATTTTCTCTCTTTAACTTTGCTAGGAAATAAACCCTGATTCTCCTTGATTTTCACCATACATCATTGACCATCTCCCTTGGACATTAATTAAACAGTGTTGAATTGAAAGCCTTGTACTCGAATCTTATCATTCTTTTTAGAACGAAGAGAATATGTAAAAAAAAATGATTGCTGACATGACCTTAGCAACTTTATATGTATATTATGTATATCATCTCAAGATGATCAAACAAAAAAAAAACAATGAAGTTTAATTGCAGGCAAGACAGACAAGCCAGATCTTTGCTATGAAAGTTTCTACTATATAATATTATAGAAATAGATTTGGAACTTTCCCTATTTCATATATATCTCTATCTATTAATGAGAATCCATATGAAAATTCACCTATTTCCTAAGGCCACCACCAAGTTCAGTGGCATCTGCATTTGTAATTTTTCCCTCAATGAACATTAAAATGTGCCTTCTTAACATCAACAACACAACAAGGGTACATTGCGGAGCGAAAGCTGCCATATACATCTGTACAAGCTCTCCACAAAATTGTATGGGGGCTACGTCGAAAATGGACAAAAGGAAGAGGGCCCCTTATTCCCTCACACTGTGTTGAGAATAAGGAAAGGCAAAAGAAGAAAACTTGGGAATTGATCCTTCCGTGTTCAACATGCCCCGATAGGTGATATAACCCTTCCTAGCTCAAGATGCTTTGGGAAATAAACACCGTTAAGAGGAGCCTTCAGTATCCCTTCAGAAGTCATAGGATACTATATAAATAGCAAAATTTCTTGTTTCGTAACAACAAATTATGGAGCCAGGTTTTAGTGAGGCGTTCCTTTTCCCTCTTCCCCTCACTTTCTCCCCAGTATATACTAGATACCTCAAAGAGGAAGTGCTGCTGAGTTAGAAACTGAACTGTCAACGAAACCATTTCGTACATCTCCTCTGCAAAGTGGACATACACTGCGAAAAACACATTATTAGTAAAGGACAAAGGTGTTGTCTCCTCCTTTAGTACCATTCTCTCTGCTGTGATGAGAGAACAGAACTAATGTACAGAAATGTAAATTAAGAGATAGAAGCAGTTTCATGTTACCCATGTATCTCTTTGAGCCATTTATCCACACATAATAAATGAAACTCATGGTGACAAGGTAGAACTCGTATTTTATCTCCTTCCTCGTACTCGGACAAGCATATGTGACACCTACAAATGATGAAAGTTCAAACACCAAAGAGCGGTAACTTGTTTGTCATATAAAAGTACCACACAACTACATCACATCAGTTTCCAGAAAAAGAGAACAAAATCCCATATAGTGCTTGAAGTCATAACTTATATGGCACAGACTGGTTTTAACTCGTTTTGATATAATGCATTCCTTCCAACTCATTTTCATTCACCTACTGTTTTAATTAGTTCATAGAGAGAAGTGCATATTTCTTAATAGATGTTCGTCCGAAAAACGTTGACCCCTTTCCTTAAAATAAAAAGGGAATCCCTTTTAACAATTCAGGTATATAAATTTATACTAAGCTATTATTAATGTGATATCTTCTAAACCAATTTCTCCAATTAGTTTTCTCATAGCAAATATTATTTAAAACAATTTATACCAAACTCAATGCCTAACAAATCCAAACAAGGGTTTATGACAATGAGATGGGGGCATAATATGCACATACAGGTACACAGAATGAAAAATGAACAAATAGTCCACCAGTAACAAAATGTTTTCTGTACAAAGCAACATTAATTCTCCTTCGTTCGTTTTTCATTTCTTTACATTACCTAACTCAAAAGCATCAAGGTGACACTGAAAAAACCATGATAAAGGAAGTGTCCATAAACAGAGAAGTACTTCTAATAGGCAAAGGACTATATGTTTTAGACATTGTATTATTTGATCCTTTGTTTGGTAGGATTTTCAGCTTATGTATAACTAATACATAGCAAAACATGGTATTAGTAATACAAGGGCTATTAATACATGGATAAGCATGGTTAAAGAAAAAAGTGCCTTTAATACACCAAACCAAACAGTGGATGAGAAATAATACATATGCATAACTAATTCCAGCATTACTAAAACAAAGTAGAGCAAACAGCGCCTTTCTCTTCAAATGACAAAAGGGAAAACGCTCCAGGACAAAGTAGGAGACAGCTTTCATCCTATCTCTTCATTTTTCCTACCAAAACACAAAGGGATGGAGAAACTTACTGTAAAACATTGTTGCTAGTATCTACTTCCTCCGGTTTTGAGTAACTCTTCACTGGGAATGAGTCCACAACTGACTCTGGAGCTGGTAGTGATAGCACAGATAAGGACAACGACATAGGTTGACGATGTATTTCATCCAGTACCTGCAATTTGTTGTTAGTGTCAAACAGTGACAACTTCCAATAATGAATGAGAACCACAGATAAAACATGAGATTCTTTCAAAGAAAGAAAACATAAATGAATCTGTAAAACATGCAAATTAAGGGTTTTAGCAGGTTTACATAACAAGCACTGAGTATTATGTTTAGCAGTGTTGTCAAAGGCATGCTTAAGCCCTGCAGCAGCGAGGCTCAAAACATGTTGAACGCTTCCCTCGGTTAGTGTGCGCTTCAGTGTCGCCATCAAAGTTCTAACGCATACTTTTCCTTACCAATGAGCCTCTTTTGAGGAGGTAACACTAAAAAATTGATATTTCACTTTATCATAATCTTTTTTCAATTTCTTTGTTCATATAATTGTCATTCATGCTTATAATTATTAGTCTTGGACTAACCATACATATTTATATTTTTTTCTCCCTTTGCACCTTTTTGAATTAAAGCACCAACGGACCTTAGATCTTTTTTGCGGCTTTGCTTTTGATAACACTCTAGCAACAGATTAAGCAGACTTAAGGCAGATATTTATCTAACATACACTAGCTTCCTCTATCCCACTTCAGTGCCATTTACAGAGTAAGCTTTTAAAGACGCACAACATGGTACAATTTTATAGAGATACAACTTACAGTCTTTTGGAGGGACCAATGGACCAAGACCTGAATGGAATGTACCATGCTATATATTTATCACTAAAGAGATGTTTATTAGATAATTCAAATGGCGTTCTTTAGTTCTTGCTCAAAATTAAAAAATGTCCACCTCTTGGGCCCAAATAAGAATCCTGACAGCCAATAACATTCTTTCTTTCAATGTAAGCAGTAGTGAGTAACAATAATAAAAATAATAATAATAATAATAGTAATAATATTTTTATGTTAATTGCTCTATATAAAGCTCATACAGTAATTTAGTGCTTTCTTCGAACAGTTATTTGAGAAGGTCCAAGCAAGATATATATTCAAACAGTCAAACTCTACAACACTCAATACTTATCAACAAAGAAAGAAAAAGACAAAACTTTGTAGCGCTCAATAATATCAACAATGGTAAATTTATTTGTTAGAAATAGCTGATTGTTGGTACTTCTTACGATGCCAGCATTTATGAAAACCCATCTTTTAAAAGTGAAAGAGACCAAAAAAGCAATAAGGTAAATGGGGCTTGAAGCGAGAAGCAAGCACATGCTTCTTTGAAGTGAAATGCACAATTATGGGATATTATAAAAGATCAAACATCTATGAGGGTGTGGCCCTCATGGTCAATGAAGTGGAAGGAGAATCATGAGGTGCACGCCTTAGTATAATAAAAATTAAATTTTGCACCTGAGGGTGAGATCATCATGGTCAATGAAGTGGAAGGAGAATCATGAGGTGCACGCCTTAGTATAATAAAAATTAAATTTTGCACCTGAGGGTGAGATCATCATGGTCAATGAAGTGGAAGGAGAATCATGAGGTGCACGCCTTAGTATAATAAAAATTAAATTTTGCACCTGAGGGTGAGATCATCATGGTCAATGAAGTGGAAGGAGAATCATGAGGTGCACACCTTAGTGCCTAATCAAGATAAAACTTATGGGAAATGAGGTGCACGCCTTAGTGCCTTGACTACACTAAAGTACCGCCTAAGTGAGGCAAAACCCCTCCCCTGAGCTTCTTTAAGTTTCAGGGCTTAAGCGTGCCTCAAATGAGTTGTTGACAATACTGCTTAAAACAGTGTCTTCCCCGTTCAGAGTTACCTATCTCTAAGTCCCGGAGAAATTTTTCCCCGTGGTGGAACTATCAACTTTTGGACATCCCAAAAGATTTTGTATGCGGCAGTAATAAGATTTACAAGCACTTGGAGCACAAACTATGAGCAAACAATGGACTGCTTGAGCATTTAACGGACAAAACTGTTCCACATATCAAACATCAGAGGCGGATGTTTATGGGTTCCTACTGCAACATCAAGTTAATCTACAATAGTAATTGGGTTCACAAATGCAAAAGCTAATGAGTCGCTGTGAACCCATAAACCATGCTCTACATCCGCTACTGTTAAACATTGTGGAGAAGCCATAAAGAAACTAAAAAAGTTGCATCATGAAAAGTTACCTCAAACAATGCCTCAGCAAGCATAACTATTCGGGATATACTTGCACGACTGCCAGATTCTCGACTCATTAAAATTGTCTCACATGAACATGGACCATCTGTGTGAATCCCACTTGGACAAGTGGCACTTCGATGATCACTAGCAATAAGACCAGCAGGAAGTCTTTCCCACATCTGTGAAGAGATAAACCAGAATTTAGTCGAGCAGCAACCAAACTTCCCACTGCAGAAAAAATAAAATAAATCACATCACCTCAGATCTGGAATGCCGTCGCCGTTCATTCCGACTTCCATTTGATGGAAAATTTCCTCCAGACCCCTCATGAAGGGAATTATCACTAAAGTCCAGCAGTAACCTGTCACGAGATGCAATATCGTCTGAATTATCATTTGGAAAACGGAAGTTACGAGGATCAGCACGCCTCCTAGGACTTCTCCTTGAAAAAGAATCCCAAAAAAGTCTTCTACTATTCCGTCTTGCTTCACGACTACTAATTTCAGCAGGAATATTAGAGAAAAAAGTGGGAGAGGCATTCGCCATGTCAACATGAAGTGCACTTCCATCTCTTACACCCTCTTCCCTGTCTGACACCAGAAATTCGAAACCTGAAGGTGGTGTATCCTGACGCATATCATCTCCCACCAAATGTGGCGTAACTGAAGAATCCGAAAGAACTGAAACAGAATCAGAATTATTGAAGATAAGAATTTCATTTGTGTGGTTTGCAACAAAATCTTCACTTGATGAAGACTCTCCATTTCCATGAGACAATGGACTACTAGAATGAGAGTAACCGGCAAAAACTTGAGAGACATCTACATTCACTGTAGTGGCGACATTATTCACAACATCATCGTCTGCCCTTCTGTTCAAAGAAAGTGGATAGCGAAATGATCGGTCATCCCGAGATGTACTAGCAGTTTCACCACGTTTACGTCCAGGATTATATTGAGTGACTAATTCCATGTCTTTGGTTGAGTTTTCTCTTCGATTACCTCCCTGAACATTGCTTGAAGGGTCTACAGATGGAGATTTTTCACTATTTACCAGATTGCTTGCAGATGAAGCTCCACGTTCAGCTTGGGAGGGAATAAAATCAGGTGAAGGGTCCTTCTCAGAGTTTTGGAGCTTTCCAGTGTCAGCATGTTCTGCAGAATCCACCAGCATTTCAGCTGGATCTTCTTCCATCTACAGAGTAACAAATACAAAATATGAATTGAATTTAAACACCTAAAGTACTGACTCTACGTCAAACGTCTTGTTGAAAATATAAGTACATAGCTTAAGAGACTGTGTATGAGAATACAAGACCAAATATATCAGCCCGTTACTTGATTAAACACTTCTTTCAAGATAGAAAAGAGCATGAAGTAAATACTTGAATGACACAGCTAGTAAATAACAAAAATCAACCTGAATTTGTAGGATATCTAACATAGTACAGACAATACATGTGAAAAATAAACCAAGAAATACCACTATTTTACATAGAATCAAGAATTTTCCTGACGGCCTTAGAGTAAGACATTGAAATTTAAGTGAATTCACCCAAACATACCTATAAGAAACAGAGCCTCCCACTCACATAAGATAATTCAGCACCGAAGTCTCTACTCTCCCACAATCTAGATAACTGCAGCAGGAGATTCCTCGAAGGCTGTTAGATTGATTCTCATATTTGCTGACTACTATTTGATATCCATACTATTGGTAGCAATGAAAGACACCTTAATTGAAATGGTCGCATTAGTGTCAATTTCTTTACTAAACTCATTTCTTATTTGCTTTAAAAATGAGGTTAAGCACGGATGACAATGAGAAATACCAAGCAACGACGGAAGTGCACTATTGTATGGACTATAGCTAAGAATTCTACTTTAGCAACCTAAGATCTAAGAGTAGAGAAGATCACTTTGTG
The DNA here is from genome assembly GCF_000226075.1 of Solanum tuberosum. Taxonomy (NCBI): domain Eukaryota; kingdom Viridiplantae; phylum Streptophyta; class Magnoliopsida; order Solanales; family Solanaceae; genus Solanum; species Solanum tuberosum. The sequence continues at coordinate 560,930 of NW_006239221.1, read as the reverse complement.
GAACCGATCTGATCGACTTAACAAAATCTCTCTATAGCATTACTCATGAGTTTAATCCTAGACCGCTGATGTAATAGAATCATGAAAACATAAAAGTAGCAATGTCAACAGCACAATGCTATGTCCAACTTCGAACTCAGGTACATAATCTTTTGTTGTTCAGATAAATAAAACCCTTTAATATCCTTGTTTCCGATGACTGCATCTAAACTTCATCAAGGGAAACCTAATACACAATATAAGTTCCAGTTCTCCCCACCTTCTCGACTATCCTCCTTCCTAGCAAGTCAAAACAGACTATCAAAGTAAACTTCACAATACCAATTCTCTGATTATTATCTCATTAGCCAAAACATCTAGCAAGAACCCAAGGGCGCAACCTAGTGGTCAATAAAGTGGACTAAGAACTATGAGGTCTTAAGTTCAAATCCAGCGCCAGAATCAAAACATTAGGTGATTTCTTCCCATCTGTCCCAGCATTGGTTGACGACCAAACCGATACCTGTATTTGTGGGAGGTAAGCAGGTATCCCATGGACTTAGTCGAGATATGTGCAAGCTAGCCCGACACCACAATTATCAAAACAGAAATTCTAGCAATTTCATTACCCATTTTCCATTTTGTGCATTTTATCCTGAGGCAACACTAATCTTCCCTGATACAATTGAATAGAAATGCTAGAAAATAAGCCCTATAAATCATAATATGAAATTAACCATCAAAGGGCTATCAAAAAAACAAAATTCAAATTCTGGGTATATCACCAAAATTCATAATAATCCCAATACACCAAAACCACACCATCAAAAACAAATCTTGAAATTGCAATTGAAAATTTAAAAACAAACAATCCATCATTACATTACATTTCCAAACAAAACAACCAAAAGGGGTTGTTGTTTTTTTACCTCAACAGCTGAACGACGAGAAGATGGAGAAGCACCACATATAAAAATGGATGCAAATGTTCTTTTTGTTCGATTTGAACGACTTGAGCGTGACCCCAAACGACTACTCCCAGAACCCATTTTGATTTTTGAAATCAACAACTCCTTTTTCCTCTTGCTAGAGAGAGAAATGGAGGGGGAGGGAGAAAGTGTAATGGAGGTCTTTCTTCTATTTTGTAGGTTGGAAAGTCACTCTCCCATTTTCAAGTTCTTCAAAATCAAGAATCCATTTTTATTTTATTTTACATGTTTTCCCCTCTTTTTTTTTTTTTTTGTGAGGCACAAGACAAAATGGTGTTTTTTGTTTTTTTTTTTTCTTGAGGGAAAATAATGTTTTTGTTTTTATGACAATAACTTGTGACTATCAAATTGATTTGTGGTTAGGACCTAATATTGAATGTGATGGTTGTAATTAATTCATTTGTATAAATCTTTGTGTATGAGAATCTAGAATGTTATTCTAGGACCAAGTATGATGTTGACCTTTTTTTATTTTTCTTCCGTTTTTATTTATATGTTATATTTTAGGTTTCACGCCCCTTAATAAATTAGGTAAGCTTACCTTTGTATCTTTATTTAGTGTTCTCTTGAAGTCAAGTTTTGAATAAATGAACATGAATTAATTTACTTTGATTAACTAATTTGACCAATGAACATGAATTAATTACTTAGTTTTTCTATATTGGACAAACGTATATTTTCAAAGCTAATAACTTTCAAAGGGTAAATAGGAAGAATAATATCATTTATGTATTGATTTTATGAAATGATAAATATTAAGGACAATCTGTTTTTAGTAAGGACGACATATAAATAGGAACGTAGAGAGTAGAATTTAAATTCATAAATTTTGTAAGAGTACCAATAAGTTTAGAAGATATTACCTCTTGTTTTTTTTTTTTTAAAAAAAAAAACATATATCAAACTTTATTATAAATTTTGAATATTTATTTTCAAATATTTTTTTTGTCATGAAATTTGAGTAGATTTTAAAAATCTGATTTTCAAAAACGGATATAGACCATTTGAATTTTTGGAACTTTCACTCACAAAACTTCAAATAAAAAAAATCAAGTAAAATGCATATCAAATCATAATTTCAAAATTCAAATTTTCAAGTTTTAACTTCAAGATCTATGATCAAACTAAGGCTTATATTGTTGTTATAGGTTCATGGCGAACAATAAGTCACTAATCTAGGGAAGCTTATCGAGTGATTCGATTATGTTTTTGCATGCATTTGACTTATCAATTATGGATTGTGCTAAACTGCTATCGAACTAATTAATAAGATATTAATTATTTTAGTTTGGCTCAATGATTATCCATCAGTTATCGTTCAGTTAATCGATTTATATCCGATATAAAAATTGAAACTATAAGAAAAGTAACTTTTATGCCATCCACCAATGAATTCTCGTCCAACAACTTGAACCATCGGAAGTCATCGTCGCTACCAACATAGAATACAGTTGGTAGGCCGTGGCAATAATAAAGCAACAAGTAAAATGAGTTGACGATTTATCTAATATACAAATTTTCAATTTGGACTATCGATTGTGATTCAATTTTGATAAACATAATCACCATTGCATAAAATTAACATGATCTAGAATAAAATTATGTGGGTAATTTAGATTGTTGGTCATGTCTTTGCTTAGTAGGTAGGATTAATGGGGTGATTGCTTGACCTAGAACCCTAATTACCTTTCCCATTTTTTGTGTGTTGTTGTTAGGGGTGTCAAAAATGAACTCAAATATAGGTAATCCGCCCAACCCGCCCAGAATTTTAAGGGTTGGGCTCAAGATAATTTGAATTGGGTTCAATCTCAACTCATTCAAGCCTAACCCAATTTAAGAGAATTCTCAATTGAGCCCAATTCAATCTCCAATTTCAACCTGTTTTAAAACTCTTTACTAAGATATGTTCCTATATTAAAGGTATGGATTATTATATATTTAACATCTTTTAGGATTTATCTATCCATTTGTTACTTTTTT
>NW_006239221.1:524599-557768 GCF_000226075.1 Solanum tuberosum | reverse complement strand
TAAGAGAATCCTCAATTGAGCCCAATTCAATCTCCAATTTCAACCTGTTTTAAAACTCTTTACTAAGATATGTTCCTATATTAAAGGTATGGATTATTATATATTTAACATCTTTTAGGATTTATCTATCCATTTGTTACTTTTTTAAAAAAAATCTTGAGCTGAAATTTGAATTGTGATTATAAAAGTTAAATATCACTATGTTAAAATTATTGAGATTAATCGGGTCAAATTGGGCGGGTCAAGACCCAACCCGATTTCTATTTCAACCCATTTAATATCACCAATTTCAACCCAACCCATCCATTTGACACCCCTAGTTGTTGTATATCTATATATACTAGATCTACTCAACAAGCGACTAGATATGAAATATTTAATTGCGCGAATAAAGTATCTGATTTTAATGGGTCAAGTTCTCTAAAAATAATCAAAGCCCAATTATTTGGATCCAATTTAGGCCCAAATTAGAAGACTGGAAATTGAAATACTTTTTTCCCAAACACTACAAAGCAGTAGCTCGAAGCTCCTTGAAAACTCACTTGAACCACCGCTGCGCCGCCGTCTTCCGTCTTCCGTCGTATCTCCGGCAGTTCATCGAGTTAGCGGTACTCTTCACTCCTTTTATCAAGTTAGTCATTGATCTTCCGTACCATTTTGCGCAGTTCATCCCTTTAAACCCTATCTTTTTAGAAGCCTAAAAATATTTGCTAGTTGTGGTTTAACAATGAAATTTTCGACTGATAAGTTTTAGCTGTGCATAATGCTCCAGTTTTCGGCTTTGTTTCGTTTGTAAAATTGTGTTTTTCTGCGGCTGAGTTTTTTATTTGAATTAGTTGATAATTAATAAGGTAAGTGAATTATTTTGCTTAAGCAGGTAGTAAAGAGATATGGATGATAGTTTATATGATGAATTTGGGAACTATATTGGTCCTGAAATAGAGTCTGATCAGGAAAGTGATAGGGAAGAGGAAGACGATGAGCTTCCCGATAGGAGTGATGATGAGAGAGTTGCATCTGATGGTGAGCAGCCTGGTGCGTCAAATGGATGGCTTGCCACTCAAGATGATATTGATATGGATAACCAAGTTATTCTTGCTGAAGACAAGAAATACTATCCAACAGCTGAAGAGGTTTATGGTGAAGAAGTTGAGACGTTGGTCATGGATGAAGATGAACAGCCACTTGAAATGCCAATAATTAAACCGGTGAAGAATCTCAAGTTTGAACTTGGGGTGAAGGATTCGTCCACTTATGTTTCGACTCAGTTTCTCTTAGGTCTGATGTCGAACCCAGCATTGGTTAGAAATGTTGCTCTAGTGGGACACATACATCACGGGAAGACTTTGTTTATGGATATGCTGGTGGAACAAACACACCATATATCTACGTTTGATCAGAACAGTGAGAAGCATATGAGGTATACAGACACAAGAATAGATGAGCAAGAGAGGAGGATATCAATTAAGTCTGTTCCTATGTCACTAGTCTTGGAAGACAGCAATTCAAAGTCTTACCTATGTAACATTATGGATGCTCCCGGCCATGTCAACTTCTCCGATGAAATGTCCGCTGCTTTAAGACTTGCAGATGGGGCAGTTTTGATTGTTGATGCAGTTGAAGGAGTGATGGTAAGTTCTTTTTCATTTCTACAGTTAATTCACTTTCAAATGATAGCCTAGTAGCTTAGAGCATGTTTGGATTGTTAGGTGATTTTAATCAAAAATAGTTTTGAAGCACTTTTGTAGTATTTGAGTAGGATAAATTAGTACTTTTAAGCCAAAATAACAAAAATAATGCAGAAGCCATAAGTTAGGATTCTTAATTTATGACTTATGCATATATGCCCATCCAAACAGTCTCTTACTTGTTTCAGAGCATGAGGCAAAGTTTGTATAGGATGCTAGAAGGTATAGCCATCAAAGCATATGCTTCTAAAAACTGGTTTTGTTTTATACGGATGGTGACCTTGAGTTGCCAGCCTACTCTGTATGTGGTGGAGTTTGTGAGTTGCAACCAAATATATAGTTTTTAACTCGTATGTATACCATGCAGACTGTAGACAGTATATCTAAGCAGATCTATCCTGGAAAGTCAACTTATATTCCTTGGGATGACTCTACTGTAATAGTAGCTAGTCTTTATACATTATAAGTTAGTAATTTTATTTCTGCCCTGCAGTATCCAGTACAGTGATTCTGAACTGCCAATCTTGCCATCTGCTGGAATTCAGACATTGTTGTGGGAATCACATAGCTGCTAGATAAGATCTAACAGGTGTCTTCACAACTAATTAATCAAGTAATAGAGTACTAAGCCTCCACAAAAGAGATAACAGCATACATGTCTACACCTTAATTTTAAGCACAATTTACATTTGGAAAAAATGTCAGAAGTATTGTCAATTAGATTTGGTACTATATATAAAACAATGTTTTGGAAAATATTTTTTCTTAATGCCAGGGAGTTAGGAGTGTAGAAGTTTAAAGCGATGTATAGAGATTTAAATAGCCTGATAAAACATTCAACAAATGAAGTGCATTATATATTCATATACTATATTGTCTTGTGCCCAATGGAGAGTGGGACACTCTAAACTAGCTGGTATGTGGGGCTGAGTGTATAGATTAATGGAAGTTGTGATATATGCAGGACATGGTGATTATCACTTGCTCTTGATGTAAGTTGCTTGTTATGTGTTTTCTGGGAGGCTTTGCAGTTTAAGGAAGTGTATTACCAAAATTTTGGGGATCATATGGGGTATGGTGGGTTTTAGTTGGATTAAGTTAATCAGGTAGACGAGCTAGGTGGTAAAGTTACATCTTCTTTTTTGTTTTTATATATGGAAACCGTATTTGCTATAATTGAGTTCTATCTAGACTTTATCTGGTATATGTTAACTAGATAGTGGATAGATAGATCACTTACATTTTTTGCTTATGTCATTGGTGACAGGTAAATACAGAAAGGGCCATTAGGCATGCGATTCTAGAACGTATTCCGATTGTTCTTGTGATCAACAAGGTATATTTTCTTTCACATAAACCCGGTGAAGATTCTAGTAATGTTGAGACTTTGTTACCTCTAATAATTTATATTGTCCTTTTAGGTTGACAGATTGATAACTGAGCTTAAATTGCCACCGAAGGACGCCTACTTCAAATTAAAGCACATAGTTGAAACAGTCAACAATCAAATTACAGCTGCCTCGTCCACAGCTGGAAATGCACAAGTAATTGATCCTGTATTAGGGAATGTCTGCTTTGCAAGTGCAACAGCAGGATGGTCATTCACTCTGCAGTCATTTGCCAAACTGTATGTTAAGCTTCACGGAATTGCATTTGATGCCAACAAGTTTGCTTCGCGGCTTTGGGGGGACTTCTACTTTGATCCTGATACAAGAAGTTTCAAGAAGAAACCGCCTGCAAGTGGGGTTGAAAGATCTTTTGTTCAGTTTGTTCTTGAACCTCTTTACAAAATCTATAGCCAAGTGATCGGAGAGCACAAGAAGAGTGTTGAAGCAACCCTAGCAGAACTTGGGGTGACACTAAGCAATGCAGCTTACCGTCTAAATGTAAGGCCTCTGCTGAGGCTGGCTTGCAGTGCTGTATTTGGAACTGCCACTGGGTTTACTGACATGTTGGTTCATCACATCCCTTCTGCTAAAGCTGCTGCTGCTAGGAAAGTGGAACACATATACACGGGTCCAAAGGATTCAGCAATTTACAAAGCAATGGAGAATTGTGATTCCGCTGGCCCGTTGATGGTTAATGTGACTAAGCTGTATCCGAAACCAGATTGTAGCGTTTTTGATGCTTTTGGTAGGGTTTACAGCGGGGAAATAATGACAGGGCAGACAGTACGTGTTCTGGGTGAGGGCTATTCACCTGATGATGAAGAGGATATGACTGTAAAAGAAGTTACAAAGCTGTGGGTATATCAAGCTAGATACAGGATACCCATAAGTAAGGCTCCTCCAGGTGCATGGGTTCTGATTGAAGGAGTGGATGCCTCAATCATGAAAACTGCTACTCTTTGTAATTTGGAATTTGATGAGGATGTATACATATTTCGCCCCCTCCAGTTTAATACTCTTTCCGTGGTGAAAACAGCAACTGAACCTTTGAATCCTAGCGAATTGCCTAAAATGGTGGAGGGGCTTAGGAAAATCAGCAAGAGTTATCCTCTTGCAATCACAAAGGTTGAAGAGTCCGGTGAACACACAATATTAGGTACTGGTGAATTGTACCTAGATTCCATAATGAAGGACCTTAGGGAGCTTTACTCCGAGGTGGAAGTGAAGGTGCTTTTATAACTTTCTCTTCTGTACTTGCCTTTGCCAGTTTTTACTTGTTACAGGACAAATACAAACTTTGTTGATATTTAGGACTTTTTTGTCAAACTTAACTAATCTTGAGGTTTTTTTTGTTGTGTGCGCAACATTCAGGTGGCTGATCCAGTTGTCTCATTCTGTGAAACTGTGGTGGAGTCGTCTTCAATGAAATGTTTTGCTGAAACACCTAACAAGAAAAATAAAATCACCATGGTTCGTCTGTTAATATTTTATTCTGTACAAGATGAGAAAATTGCATTCCTCGTTGCTTACTTTTATATCTTGTAGATTGCTGAACCACTGGAGAGAGGACTTGCTGAGGATATCGAGAACGGTGTTGTAAGCATAGATTGGCCTAGAAAGAAACTAGGTGAATTTTTCCAGACCAAATATGACTGGGATCTTCTTGCTGCACGGTCTATTTGGGCATTTGGACCTGATAAGCAGGTCAGATGTTACATAGTTTAGATTACCACTTAGCTGTTTTGAACTTCCGCTAATGGTTGCTTCTATCCTTTAGTTGAACATATTCTGTTTTGACACTTCAAATATATTTGCAGGGGCCTAACATCTTATTGGATGATACACTCTCAAGTGAAGTCGACAAGAGCTTGTTGAATGCTGTTAAAGATTCCATTGTTCAGGGGTAAGTTGAATTTCTTAGTTTTGTGGTTTTCCCTGACCCAGATGCTGGACTAACAAAATTAACAAAATGTGAATAGGTTTCAATGGGGAGCTCGGGAAGGACCCCTCTGCGATGAGCCCATTAGAAATGTTAAATTCAAGATCGTTGATGCGAAGATTGCACCGGAGCCGTTGCATCGTGGAACAGGTCAGATTATTCCAACTGCACGACGTGTAGCCTACTCTGCTTTCCTTATGGCAACACCCAGACTTATGGAACCTGTGTATTATGTGGAGGTATACTGTTTGTCTTAAGTTTTTTTTTATTTGGTAATGTTTTCATGATTAATTGTTTATTAAGTTCTTTGGATCACCAATATAAAATAAGAAGGGAGGGGGGAGAGGGGGTTTAAAAATGTACCTATGAGCTGTGTAAAACACATTGTTTTACGTGTTAGAGACTTAGAGCTGCTTCTCTAATCTATGCCCATATATATTAGGAAAAAAGTGAACAGCGGAACTGTCACAACAGGATATTAGTGACACTCCTGTTGGGTTTATACTATGTTCAAATTGACAAGAAAAGTACAAATGTTGAGTCTGGTTAGGTTCTCAATTATTTACAGAAATAGGGATATAAAATTTCAATCAAATTTTGTTTAGAGATGTTTTCTTATGTGAAACTAGGGCTAACTTTCTGATGTCTTGCTTTCAGATCCAAACTCCCATGGATTGTCTCTCTGCTATATACACCGTGTTGTCTCGTAGGCGTGGACACGTTACTGCTGATGTTCCTCAACCTGGAACCCCTGCCTACATTGTCAAGGTTTGATTTCAAATATCTATAGCACCTTTGATTATTGATACAATGTTTTCATGTTATAGCATGGATTCTCATGTGCACACCTCTTCTTTGTCAGGCATTTTTACCGGTTATTGAGTCCTTTGGTTTTGAAACGGACTTGAGGTATCACACCCAAGGGCAGGCATTTTGTCTTTCAGTATTTGATCATTGGGCTATTGTCCCTGGGGATCCTCTTGACAAGAGCATTGTTCTACGACCACTGGAGCCTGCCCCAATCCAACATCTGGCTCGTGAGTTCATGGTGAAGACAAGGCGTAGAAAGGTATACATTCTTGCAGGAAATTGAGTTATGGAAAAGTTATTTACCCTTGACGTTTTTGGAACAACGATTTGATAAATCTATCCCTTTCCTTTCCAGGGAATGAGTGAAGACGTGAGCATCAACAAGTTCTTTGACGAGGCTATGATGGTGGAGCTTGCACAGCAGGATGCAGATCTTCACCTGCAGATGATGTAGATAATTTAGTTGAGATGGTTCTGTATTTGTGCTTAAGGTGCATTCCTTTTGTATGTCATGTTGCGAACAGCCTTTTGAAAGGTATAGATCATTGAGCTCCTTGAACCACATTAGGTAATATTCCAATGCAGATTGGCAGTCCAAATCATGTATGGTTCTGACCTCCCTCACGTTCTTGAGCTGACCCATTTGTTGGGTGATTCCTTGCTCTCATGTTCCGAGTGTTTGAGTCGGTTTCTTCTGTCACAGAGTAGGTTCTGGCATTGAGAATGAGGATTCTGTATGCTCAATTGTAGTGAATGACTGGGTAACAGTTCAAATTCTTACTCTATCCTCTTTTCGCATCTTCTTTGAATTCTATGTAAACTAAAGATTGAGTTCATTGTCCACGGTACCAGAACTTCCTTTTTCTTATATATCTATTTTAGTGGAATTGAAGGCGAGCGCCGAGCATCAATGCTAAACTCATCTTCCTTTGACCTTATAGGTCATGGTTTGAGCTGTGGAATCAGTTATTGATGCTTGCATTAAGTTAGACAACCTTTTTTTTAAGGTGAATTTTCTGATCCCGGTTGTGGATGAGAATGTCATACCCTGATTTATTTTTGGATTAAATCAAAATTGAATTATGTATTCTATTGTAGGGATTCAACTCCAATAGAAAATTGAATGAATGAAAGATAAAAAGAGTCCTTACTTATTTTGCATCTTCAATAATAGTTGAAAGTACTTTGTGCACCATAATTGGAACACAAATTTCTGTGCAACACATGATTTCACCTATGAAGTGATAACCCCTCACTTTGCATCGCGATTTGAGCGTCTTAGTACTTAAAAGAAGTGAACCAAGCTTGAGGTAGCCAACATCAGAGGCGAATCCAAGATTTAAGCTCTCTATGAAACTCAATCTTTATTATGAGCTCAATCTTTATTTATTACAATACAAGTAATTTTTCATACATAAATGTATGTTTTCACTGAAAGTACTAGGTTCAAATGAATATCTTTTTCATTGAAAGTACTAGGTTCAGATGAACCTATAGCTAAATAACTACATCCGCCACTGGCTAGCACTCGTACGAAGGCGCGTACATAAAGATTTGGAACTCTTTTATTAAGCCATTCACAACAACTAAGAGATGTTGGCAATTACATAACCTTTGTTATGACATTGAAAAAGTTGGAACAAACCAACAATTCAATTTTTGTCTCACCAGAAGGTGAGGTTCAGTTTGAGTTTCCCTTTAGTCAGGGAATCATACAATGGAAGAATATTGTTTGATTTATGTACAAAATTCGGCTCAACGGGTTGCTCCTATGTCCCTCAAGCTTTATTTCATCTAGGACTTAGGTTTCAATGGGAGAATTACAAAAAAGAAGAAGATAAACTTACCTCTGATGTATTTACTAAGTTGTCCAGAAGTAACCAAGTGATCGTCATTATCGCTGTTGTTTAGGTGGATATGTTTGTAAGCTGCCAAAATTGATATCGAACGTTGCAGCTCTAATCTTCAAGCAAAGATCTTAGATTTGCAAGTCCCTCTGCGGATATACTTTTCCTTATTCTTGATCTTTGAAAAACAACTGGAGGTGGCGGCTCAGAGTGAAAACAAACCATGACTACTGTTAAGTTGTCTATGGCATCGCGCTTTTTGGCCTCGTCTACTATTTCCTTGCAGCATCTCTTTACATTGTTATGCTCCTGCAGTCTCCTCCGAGCAAAATCAACTGCATTCTGGCTTCGGAAAACATCCCATATTCCATCACTACTGATAATCAGGAACTCGTCCTCCTTTGTCAATGTCAGCAATTTCAGTTCAGGTTCAGCACTCAATGGTCCGCCCTTCTCAACCTCCTTCAATCCTTTAATGTGCCAGTTACCTAATGCCCGGCTCACGCCTAGCTGTCCATTCAAATAGCCATCATCAACAAATCCACCCACGGATTCAATGCGAGTTCTTTCAGTAACACAACAAGGTCTGTGATCCTTTGACATTTCTATAGCTAGTCCACCTCGAGATACAACTGCTCGACAATCACCAGCATTTGCCACAAGTAGTGATCTGTTCATAAGACAACACATCAGTATAAAGAATTTGATCAAAGTGGCTAATCTTAAGAGTACAGATTTCTGAATGTAGCGAAATGAGATGACGTAGGCACAGGAATAAATTACCTTCCGAATATCATTGCAGTGAGTGCAGTAGTGCCGGAGGACAAGGCTGAGTCAACAGAGCATGACTTGGCGAAGGCAGCATCCGTCTCTACGAAAGATCTTGTAACCACTTTCTCAAGTTCCAGAGGAAAATCAGCATCCTCAACAATGATCTTTGGTAAGTAATCACGAACAAACTGTGATGCTCCTTTTCCTCCATGTCCATCAAAGACCTGTCATTAGAACCGTTTGCATTAGGCATCATCAGAGTAGAATATCATAAAAGGAAAAAAATCAAAACAGAAGAAAGACATCTATGTGCTCCTTACCAGAAGAAAAAAAAAGAAACTCAATTTCATTTTTATGCATATAATTTGACGGAAACAACAAAGGAAACAATGGGACATGGTCGTACATAGGAACTATGATATGCATTTAGGGACAGCAGAAGTTCAATTTATGGTGCTCTGTCTACTGCTGTTCAATAGGTTCATTCCAAGACTCCCAGAAGAATAACACCTTTGCGATTCCACAGTATTGTTCGGTTAGATTATATACTCCTATAATTCTTAAGAGTTGTATTATGCTTCAACTTGGGATAAATGCAGTCGCTTCAGTTAGTGTTTCATACTTTTCTTTGATAAGAAATACTAAGAACATTTCGCTCTACCTGAAAATACTTAAAAATATCTTCAGCATAGTATTTGCAACATTATGATGAAAGACGCACCCGTATGGTGAAGACATACGCCCCATCTCACAACTCTGATTAGTAGGGCACTCTAGTTGTGTGTCTACTATGTAGTGTTAATCTTTTTTAAGCGTACTTCCTATGTTCACAAAGTAAGCGCTAAGCTGAACTTTACTGAGTTTAATTCAGTCTAAAAGTATACCGAGTAATAGTCAAAGAGTGACATATATGAGGGTCAATGAGGTTAACGAACTTACTCCATAGAAAGAAATAGCATCCTCACCAAGTATATTAAGGCCAAAATTCTTAGCTAGGTCCGCAATACAGATGTGAGTGTCTTCCATGTCAAGGCGACCTCCAATATCGGACCAATCTCCCGACCTAAGGACCGGGAGAGAGTTACTTAACAGTATTTGTTTCCGATCTGCAATAGTTGTGTCTTCTGAAATACTTTCCAGCTGCAGAAAAGGAAAGAAATAGTTTGAATTCAAGCAACAATCAGCTTCGATGATGTGACAATAGAAGTGAACTTCGTGCCAATACTCTGTTTAGGAAGCTAAGCAGCATGACTGTAGTCACATGAGTTTGTTAGAAACACCAAATGAGTGCTAATGCAAACTCTAAACCATTAGCTACAAATGCTGACAAGCGAAAAGATTCCAGTTGGACGATATAAGACACATCTTGAAATTATAGTAAGTAACTATAATTACTTACTATAATTTCAAAAAAACTAAATTCGAAACCCATGATTTTGAAAGTGCAATGGATTAAATGGTAAGAACTCAAAGGTTGAACTCATCAAATTTAAATCACGGATCGCCTTTGCATACACACATAAACACAAATAAAAAGAAAGATTGGGGAGCAAACAGTACTCAGAAAGAGATTAATAACCATAGCTTTACAGTACTATCCTAAGGCATAAAAACACCATAAAAATCGAATCTTTTAATAGTATCAACCAATAAATCTCCAAATTGACCAACACTTACAACACAAAAAACTATTTATACCAATCAACATCCATATACAAACCAAAAAAGTCTTTCCCAATTAACTCAAAAAAGAACACAATCAATCAGACTACATAAAAGCTCAAAAAGTGTTGAATCCATCAAGTGTAAATTATGGATCACCTCTGCATACACACATAAGAGACACACAAAAAATATATCAGCATGATATCAAATCATCAAATGAAGAAAAGACCAATAACCATAGCTTAAAGTACTGTCCTAAAGCATAAGTACACCATAAAAATCAAATCTTTACATAGTATCAACCAATAAAACTCCAAATTGAACAACACTTTTGACACAGAAAAACTACTAATACCAAAAAAGTCTCCCCCAACTAACTCAAAAAAGAATACAATCTAAGTTCAGATAGCCAACCAACCAACCAACCGTGTTAAGGCATAAGTACACCATAAAAATCAAATCTTTAAACAGTATCAACAACCAAATTCCAAACTAACCAACTTTTATGACAGCAAAAAAAAAAAAAAAAACTACTAAAACCAATCAACATCCATATACAAACCAACAAATTCTTCCCCAAAAGCAAATATTACAATTTTGAAAAAAAGAATCCTTACTGGGAATGAGTTTCTCCTGACAGAAGGACTAGAAGAAGTAATTTTTCCACAATTCTCATTTTGGGTATGTTGAAATTCAGCTTCAGAATGTAAAGATTGGTTCTTGAAATTGTCATCAGTGTTGGAAATGTCTAAATTCTCCATACCCTCATTCACTTGCTCTGAATCTTGAATGCACATGTTAGTAGTTATGACACAATTTAATGGGCAAGTTAAAGGGGCAAAAAAACAAGAAAAAAAAGAGTAGAATATTTAGAGCAAGAAGAAGAATGGGTTGTTTTTATCACTTTTAGGTTGAGCAAGTTGTTGGTATTGAAAGGAGCTAGTAGAGGTAGGGGAAGTGAGAATACATATGTGTGGAAATTGTGATGAAAGAGAAGATTCTTGGGAATATGTGATTAATGGGGTCATAAAAAAAAGGTAGTAACTTGCTACTCTCTCTCTCGTTCGTCCATTATTTTAAATATATAGATTTTTACATTTCGAACTTGACAAAAACTATCAATTTCGTATCTAAACTATTAAGAGTTGTAAAAATATTTATTTACTTGATTAACTAAATTTAGACACATCATTAATCTGCAGCATGCCATAGCAAGTGGTCTCAAACTCTTATAGGAACATATACTCTTGATAAAAAGTCGAGAAAAGTGTTTAAAACACCCCTAAACTCGAAAAGAATTTAAGGATGTTAGGTAGAGTGTTTGTGATTCGATTTTGGATTGGTTATTGATTAAAATCATGACCAAATCAATTAAGTCGATTTTTAAATTTCTAAAACCAAACCAAACGAATTACTGTCATTTTGGTTATTATCGGTTTGGTTCGATATTTTTTGTTTCTTCAATTTGAAAGTAAAGAGGATATACGTATCTCGATAGACACAAACACCCCATGGGGAAGCACTAGGACGAATAAATCCCTTATCAAGAAGTTCTTGGATTTGAGCCTTAAGCTCTCTTAATTGTGCCGGAGCCATGCGATATGGAGGGATGGAAATGGGACAAGTACCAGGCTCTAAATTAATGCAGAAATCTATATCTCTATCCGGAGGCATACCGGGTAAATCATTAGGAAACAATTCTCTAAATTCTGACACCACAGAAATAGACTCAAAAGATGGAGTCTCAACCTCAACATCCCTAATATGAGCCAAATAAGCCAAACAACCTTGCTCTACCAATTGACTAACCCGAATGGAGGATATAATCTTAGCTTGCTTAGGCTTGTACACCCCTTCCCACTATAATTTTTCCCTTCCCGGAATTTCTAGAATTACAGTTAGTATATAAACAATCCACGTGAAAGCTAATGTGGATTCAGTTAACCAACTACACAATACTAGAGTTTTATTATACGAACAAAGTGGTTCAATTAAGAGAAAGTGTGACTATCTTATATGAGGTAGGATAGGAAAAGACTAAAGTAATGGATTTCAATGGACTTGGACTTAGGATTGTAATAGTTAAGCTAAAAATTAAAAGTGTTGGGCTTGAGAAAATGGTAAAGTTAAAGACTTAGGTTAATTAAAATTTAACAAAATATCTATATTTTATTTATGAATAATATATAAATAATTATAAAATTTATGGAATTTGGGCTTGTTGAATCTCTGCTTCAACAATTCTTGCAATTCCTGCACATTCTTGATCTATTTCGATCATTCCTTTATTTTTATACACTTTGCCATAGTTAGAATTTGTGACAGTGTAAAGTGCTTGGTAATATATATATATATATATATATATAAAATTTATGGTTTAGTTTGATTATTTTTATGATTTTTTAAAGTAAAATCAAAACCAAATCAATTAGTTTTGATTTTCAATTTTTTTTTAAAAAAACAAATCTAACCAAGTCATACCAAATATATCGATTTTTTAAACAATTTAGTTCAGATTGCGGTTCATTTTAATTTTTTAAACCATAACCATGAACAACCTTAGTGTCAAGAGTGTACTTTAGTTCAGTTAGTCAAGTAAATGAGAGGGTGAAAAAAAAAGTAAAGTAAATGAGAGCTTTTACGGTTATCAATAATTTAGAGATAAAACCAATAATTCACGCTGAATTTAGAGAATTTTTCAATATTTCTCTTATTATTTTTAAAAAATAATAATTATTTTTATTTATTTTTAACATTAATTACTTATTTTCAAAATTATTTTCTAAAATCTAAAACGATACTTTATAATTAATATAAATTATAATAAAATATTTATATTAATTACTTTCTTAAGGAGACTAACAAAATCTAAAGTGAGTAATTTTAATGTAATTTTAAAACATATACAAACTTTAAGTTAAGATTATCAAATTCAAATGAACGTGAAGTTTAAATTTGACCAATTTAATATACAATAACAAAATGAATTATTATCTTTATCTGGTTATTTTTAGATAGTATTAATTACGAAAAAAATTATTATAACTGTGGTTGTTTAAAATATTACCTGCTACGCCAATTCAACTATTTGTAATATAATAGCACTAATATATTTAATTTAATATATTTATATAGCGAATATAATTATTTATAATGAACTGGCTTAACCTTTTTTTAAGTTTTTCTTTTTCTTTTTGGAGATATTTAGGTTAGATATTTTTAAGTTGTTGTCGGTTCATACCAACTTACCAGAGACTTCAGGGCATTTAGTACCTTATTTCCACTTAATTAAAAAAAAAGACTTTTTTTGTCAACATCTGTAATCTAGAACTATCTTCTAATTTTTATTAAATAAATGAGAGAAAACTTCCAAAACATTGATCAATATGTCAGTTTTTTTTTTTTAATTTTTAAAACAGCAAATTTGTCTCCAAAAGAAAAAAAAAGAATTTTAATAGATAAGTCACAATAACAATATCTAATATAACCTCATAAACATAATTTGAAGAAAATCATAACTAATATATACAAAAAATATATTCTATTTTATAAGGATAGACAATAATTTTCAAAATATCCTCAGATCAAGAAAAGCGTAACAAATCAATATGAACAGAAAATATAGTATTAAAAAAAAGAAAATTTCAGAAATAGCAAATACTATAGACATAATAAGGCTATATAGTTATAGTTTCGATAATTGCACTCCATAACTACAGTTTCATTTGCTATGAAGGCGGCAATTATATATTTCTGTTGGTTTGTATATTTCTCTTCCGAATATACAAATAGAGTAGCTATATACAAATTTTATATTTATACATTTAGAAAATTTTCAGAACTCCTTTCGTATATTTTGCATGCCAATATTTACACAAGGTAATTTATAAAATTCTAGATTTATACAATCAAAAATAGAATTATACAAATTCTAGATTAATACAAATCAGACAAATTATACAAATTAGACGAATTATACATATCAGGCAATAGCAAGATTGAGCGAAACTATAGTTGTGAATTAAACTTTTCTTAAACAGTAGCTATAATATTTAATAGTTTAAATATTTGTTATTCTGCACAATTTTCCCTTAATTAAAATATCTTGACGAAGATACTAAGATAATAGAGAAAAAAATATTAACAACAAAAATACAACAACGTTCGAAATTTAAAAAAATAGATAATCATAATAATAACAAATTTAAAAATAGTAGGAGTGTAATAATAATAATAATAATAAAATAAAATAGTTATTTATATATCCTATCTAATTAACTGTCTCAAATACTTTTTCGACATACTTCTATCTTTCCGATCCTAAATCCACTATATATATAGCCCACCCTCTCATATATTTCCGATCCTAAATCCACTATATATAGCCAACCCTCTCATATATCTCTTTATTGAGACTTTGATTCACCTCCTCTTCAATTTTTTTGGATCCCAAATTTCATAAAGATAGTATCATCATCATCATACATCTAATAATAATAGAAAACATAAATACACAAAGGAGGAGTTAGAATAGTAGTCTATTTCTATCAAACCTTTTTTTTATTTTTTTAAAAAGGAACTGTAAAAAAATTGTAGAGGCATTAATAAAAAATAATGAACACAAATGGACAATGAAGTAGTCAGAATCCTTTTTTATAAAGAAGAATTTAAAATAATAAGTTAAATGTCCTCACTCAATTCTTTAATTTCTAATTTGCCGTGGATCTTTTTTTAAGAAGTTTAATAGATTTAAAAATAATAAAAAGCTTTATTCCTCCATTAAAAATATATATAAATATAAAAAAACAAAGAATGGAGAAAAAGAATTTAGGAGTGGAAGAGGAATGAGATACGTGTTCTTTTGCTGAGAAAAAACGTGGTAAATTGAATTGCAATATATAATTTTATTATATAAATTGAGAACCTACTCCGCGATACTATATATATTAAATTGTTTTAGCTTAAAAAATTATATGAAAAGTATTATAATAATAATATGGAAAAAGGGTCTAAAAAATATTTTAACTTTGGCCGAAATTGTTGTTACGATACCAAACTTTATGGAAGACCTTTTACCCCTTGCACTATTTAATAGTGTATTTTAAAGGTATTTATGTGTTCACGTGACACACTACTATTTAAAATGATGCAATATTTATGATGTCCACGTGGACACATATATACTTTTAAAATACACTATTAAATAGTGCAGGGGGTAAAAGGTCCTTTCCAAAGTTCGGTATTGTTACTGCAATTTTGATTAAAGTTCGAATATATTTCAGACATTTTCCCCTAATAATATCAATATGCTTAGTATATATAACTCCACAAGAAAGCTTGGATATATGAAAAGTTACTATAGATTGTAATTTTTCTCATATTAATATAATAAAATGTATATAATTTAGCTTTAATAAAATAAAACATAACAAATTTTTTGAGACCGAACGAGTATTTATTAAGAGTCAGAAAAATAATTGCCCCCATAATTTTCTTTACACGCTAAACACGTTTACTGATTTATTAAAATATAATAAAAAGAGAAAATAAGTGAAGAAAAGTTAGGTTGTAGTATTTTTTTGTTTTCTATTTCTTTTATATATAATAATATAATAGATACTATTTTGGTTTTTAAAAGTTTTCATATAGTAAGTAATAAGGTGTAAAGGGGGACAAGATATTTAAATTTCTTGAAAATATTTCAATATCTACAAATATTTAACAACATAGAAAATTTTGTTGGATGAATATTTTAAATGAAATATTAGTGATTTGTACACATAAATTTTCAATCAATTGAGACATGGAATATTTAAACTTAAAGGAAATAATTGTATTGTCCCTTTTGAAAGATGTAAAGTTGTACAAGTTAGCTGAAAAGTCTTAATAATTTACAAAATACTTATTAAAAAAAGAACCTCAGATTACTTTTATATTTATTATATTACTAAAAGAAAGACCTAAATCTAGAATGATTAATTAAAGTGAAGACTTAATTATGGAGAAGAAGTTAATACAACAACTTTCTATATTAATATTAACAGGTATATATAGAAGCATCAATTAAAAAATGAAAGACATAATTTACAGATAAATATTATCCAATTTATATTTGTCATTTTTGTAAAGCTATTTACGGACTCAAACAAAATCCAGTGTGTGATACAATGATATTATTTGTTATTCAAATTATTTCTTATTTTATGTTGCTTGATTTTCAATAAAAGATTTTGGAAATTTCACCAATTTTCTAAGTTTTGAAGTCATTAAAAATGCATATGGTATTATTATGTTACAAAATAACTATATCAATGATATATTGCATAAACCTTTTTGAGCATGCATGTTCCTATCTTAAGGTAGGTGTATCGATGCATTAGTTACATTCAACCTTTTTTTTTTTTTTTTTTACAGGGATGTAAATGTTCACAAATCTTTTTCCTATCTCGTAGAGATAAACAAACTGTTTTCGATAGACACCTAACTAAAACTAAACATTTTGAAAAAAAGGGATAAAAGAACTATTTTCGATAGACACCTAACTTAGTTTGATGTGCTTCTTTTTAGTTGATTGAAGGGATATTGGGGTTTTCTTTTTCTTGTTGGGTTGTTGGGTTGTTGTTTAATACAAGTTTTTTTTTTTTGAACTTCTTTTTATGACGTGAAAAATTCACAATAACAATTTCTCACCTGAAAAAACATTTTTTCTCCTAATAATTACAATATAGTTATATACTTGGAATGATCCATCACTCTGACCCTATTAGAAGAACCTTTAAGCAAAATTGGCTTCATTTAGTGGAGAAATTGATTACTTCCATTTTCTATGGAGAATTATTGGGCCACGAATATGGAAAGTGATGTCTTTTAGGGCATTTTTCTTGGTGTGAAATGAAGAGAGACATTATATTTATTCAATTTTTTTTGGCACACTTCGTGATTCCATGTAGTTGAGACGTATGAGGAGATGTTTGTATAACACGTAAGCCAAAAAAAAAAAAAAAATTACAAAAAAAAAAAGGTTCGGGGTATTAAGATATTAGATTAGTTAAGATATAGTTCCGAAATTTCGTTCGTAATTTAGGTATCGATACTTATGCGTTATCCCTTATTTAAAAGGCATAAAACCTTAAACTTTACATAATACTTTTGGGATGGGATTACATTGCATGGACGAATTCACTTATGACATGTTCTCCTTTTGGGATGGAATTACATTGCATGTACGAATTAACTATAGTTTAAGGGTATTTTATGAAGATGACAATAGCAAAGATCACAAGTGGAATTGTTTTGGTTTTCGCGATGAAATAATGTATTTTGATCCCATTACTGAAAAGTTTGACATATTTTTTGTCCTTGAGCAAAACTCTGAGGATATTATACTTGGTTTAGGAGTTTTAAATGAATGTCTATGTACGTATGAATCGATATGATAAAGGGAATATTGAGATATTAGCGATGAAGGAATATGGAGACATCCTTATTTATTATAAGGAATTTACAATATCATACACCTTTTGCTATGTGGAAAGCTTGATCGAAACTATTAGTTAGCTTTTAGTGAAGCTTGAATTATTGTATGAAACATTTTAATATGTGAAATTTTACTTTTAAAACGATTATACTAATTATGTTATTGTTATTTTAAAATGATTACACTAATTATGTTATTGTTGTTTGTATGTTGTAGTTGTAATGAATTTTGTTTTGAGAGAATCAATTTCAATTTCAGTAGAAAAAATATCTATGAATGGTCATGAAGAAAAAATAAATTGTTTTGAGAGAATCAAGGAGGTGACAGGAAAAAAGCTATTATATTTTCATAGATTATAATTATTATATTTTATGTAACAAATAAGAGAGAATAGCATACAGTAAGTAGTTCAAAATAGCATAGATGACCTAACTTGAAAGAAGTAATGCAAATTTCAAATTATACTTTTAGAAAATCAAGTAATTCATAGGTGTGTTTTTGATCATTAAATCAAAATAATTAAGTTCAAAATAGCATAGATGACCTAACTTGAAAGAAGTAATGCAAATTTCAAATTATACTTTTAGAAAATCAAGTAATTCATAGGTGTGTTTTTGATCATTAAATCAAAATAATTAAGTTCAAAATAGCATAGATGACCTAACTTGAAAGAAGTAATGCAAATTTCAAATTATACTTTTAGAAAATCAAGTAATTCATAGGTGTGTTTTTGATCATTAAATCAAAATAATTAAGTCATGCTAATTGATGAGAGATAATGATATAATAATATGAAACAAAGGACTAAAATTTGTTTATGGTTAAAAGTATAATTAAATTATGTATATTTTATTTATGTAAAACATACTGTGGTAATTTTTGGTTCCAAAAAGGTTAAAAAGGGGTTGAGACGATCATGCTGTTTGGGTGTGTATATTTAGGTGTCTGCCAAGTTGATCTCAAATATGTCACTAACAATATGATAATTAAGGGTTACTATTACCTTTATTTTAGTTTGTTTGCGCTGTTTTGATTTGACAGGAAATTTAAGAAAATAAAAATATGATTTGAATTTTATGGTCTCAAATTAAATATATGTCAAATATTACCGAAATACATATTAATCTTGCGATCTTAAACATGTCATGTGAAAATTTGAAATTAAAGAGCTATAGAATTTTTATTTTTTTTTAAAAACGGACTAAAAAAAGTAGGACAAACAAAAAAAGTTTTGACTAACTGAATATAAAAAAATTGATCCTACATATACCAAACACACTCGAAGAGATAATAAAGAGGAGCTTGATATCCGCTGCATCTATGGATTTCATATAATCAAATGTCTATGATGATAGTTGTTGGTGTGTATGCATTTTATTATTAAAATAAAATATTAAGTGCATAATGTAAGTGGCTATAAATTATGGTAGAAGATTTAGTTCTTGCAACTCTCATAATCATTAGTTTATTGTAACTCATATAACCATTAGTTTCTTTAACTTCTGTAACATCTTATCACATTCATGTACCCACATTACTATCCCTCATTCTACCCATTGATTACATGGAAGACTTTTTCACCTATAAATAATGATGCATCTTCCTTTGTGTTGGGTAGACAATGAAATATGTTAAGTGTGAAAAAATATTGTAGTATGTAGTAGTGAAAGAGAGAGTTGAGATGAAAAATATATTTTAAGTCTTCAACTATATTCACTATATAAAAGAGAGTATTTATGTGTTGAAAAAATATGTTCTTATGTTGAGCTTTGGACTCTTCAACTAATCCGGAGTTGGTTGAGTTGTACGGCGTTGTTGGGCTGTTGTATCCTGGAGGGGACAAGTCAAGAGTATTACTGTTGGATCGGTGTAGATTATACCGCAGTGGGCTTGAATCTCCTTAAAGAGAGCGAGATATCTGCACCTCAACATGAAAATATTTTATTTTTTGTTCATTTTGTTTTCAACTATAATCTATTGTATTTGTGATATATTATACCAATAATAATTATTCCAGTGTTTCTACCTTGGGAGAAAAATAAATAGGTGAACCCTTTTACATAAACATTCATAATTGACAGAGAATTAAAATTCTGAAACAAATGTATTTGTGTATCATATGCATGGATGATACTTAAAATTAAAAGTGTGAAACATATATACAAAGTGGGAGAAGGACAAGAGTGGAGCGAGCGAGGAGAGAGACGAGCGACATGAGCCTCTAGTAAGATAGTAGTATCCCGCAAGGCGGCAACTAGAACATGTTAGGTAAAATATTGAAAGTCTTACTTCATATATTAATTCAAGAATATAACATCGTCCTTTGTGAAATTTCCTCAAATTCGCAAAAGTCTTGACATTATTGTGTGGAGATATATATTGTCCCGTGGTGGATGCAATGATGTTTGTTTTGGTCTGGCAATATATGAAAAACTTGAATTCGTATAATGAATAATTGTCATGTCTAACTAGATGATGAGGGTTATATGAAAATCCTTGAAGCATTCAAGGTGTCTGAATTTATCTTGCTAATAATAATTGATCAAATATTTATTTTGTAGGGATTTTATTGGCAAGATCAGCTTCTCTCCAACAAAAATATATTGAGATCATGTTCAACACATATTTAGATATTTTTAAAGAATCACAGACATGAGTTCATTTTATTTCAACGAATCTAAGTAAAAATGACTGGTTAAGCAGATGTAGGGTATTCATTCAATTTGCATAAAGCTCAGTATCAAACAAGCTATTTGTTTACATGTGGAGGCACAACAATAACTTGGCGATTAGTGAAGCAAACGTTAAAAGCCACTACTTCAAATCATACGGAAATAATAACCATGAACTACTTACATTCATGTATTTATATTTTTTCAAGGTGATAATAAACATTTTTTGATAACAAAGTATCTACTAGTTTGGTCATTTAACATGATGACCTTTCGGGTAATATCTCAACCTATAAATAGAGATATCATTCACCATTGTAAGATACACTTGAATAGAAGAAAAAATCTTTCCATCTGCTTATCTTGTCTTCTTCTCTTTATAGTTATATTGTTCTAATATTAATTTTATAACAATTTAAATATTATTTAAGAAAAATAATAAATGATAATTTAGTCTATTGAAGAGTACGGGTGTATATATATATATTTGGGTGGTGAGAGTATGGGGTAGTGGAGATGGGGGCTACGAGGGGTGGGATGAAGGTGTGTTGGAAGATCAATTAAGGAGAGGTCATTTTCCTAAATTTTAAGCAACTTATTTTCCTAAAAAAGTATATTTAAAAAAATAAAATTAACTAATCGAGCATAAGAAAATAAAAAATATGTTTAGAAGAACCATTTTCCTCCTTACAGAACATACTCGAAGAGAAATTTATGGATATAATCAAATGTGTATGGTGATAATTAATTCAAATTTCAACGTATCCGACAAGGCAATAACTTATGTAAATATTGAAAGCCTTGCTTAATCATATATCCCAGGCAGCTGCAATTTTCAAATTGGTCTATAATGTTTGGAGAGAAAGGAACCTTAGAGTCTTTGAGAAACAAATCAAGTAAATTGAAGTTCTTGCCAAAAGGGGTGGCTTTCTTTCTAGTTTATAGTCTTTTGTAGTTTTAAGAGTTATTTTGGGCTACTAGCAGAAGAATAGTGCATGTTGCCTATTCTCTAGACTATGAGTCCTGTGAGATTTACTCGAATCCTTGAGACAATCAACTTTGGTAAGCTAATGGTGAGTTTGTACTTTTGTGGATGCATCTTCAGGAAATTAAACTTATAAATTAAGGGAGTGAATGTCAAGAATTTTAAACTTAAAATTCTATGTTATAGTTGTTAGTGGAGACATTTACTTTCTGCATGTTTCTCAAGCGTGTTTAGCAGGTCCTAGCTTTTAGGTTTCAATTATTGTTTGTGGTTAAATTATTTCCTTTTCTTTTAAGTCCAACAAGGTAGTTTGTTGTTTGGTTATCTATTCAAGAGTACTTTGTAAGTTGATTTCATAATCTCTAGCAATAACAAGTTTTCTTTTCTTTTAATATATTTCTCTCTGTTGTACTCGTTATTTTTGAACTTGACGACTTGAACATGGACCACTATTATACAAGAATACTATAGCCAAACAATATTAGTAAATGGAAAACTAATTTGTTGACCAACCCATATTTTAAGTCCCTATATATCAACAACAGTCAAATGGGATTGAACTGCTAAATGGAAAACTAATATGTTGACTAATACATCCTTTTAAGTACATATATATCAATAACAGTCAAATATATGGAATGTTTCTACGCAAAAAGATATCTACATTCCTAAGCAAAGATATCTACATTCCTAAACATATATATCAATAACAGTCAAATATATGGAATGTTTCTACGCAAAAAGATATCTACATTCCTAAGCAAAAAGATATCTACATCATCTGTATAGGCTCATGTCGTCTTGTCAAGAGTATCCCATGCACAATATTCCGGCGGTGTTTGTCAGACACAATAGCCTAGTGATCAAACACCGATAACCGATAGACAAACCTTCAAGGTATCATTGAAACCAAAACTTTACATATGCCTGAAAAATCAAAAGTCAATAATTTATATAACGGACTATGAAGATTTATATATCAAGCCTTGATGATGGAGGTCCAGTTGAGGCACTTCTTCGGTGCTAATAATTTGTCCCTTTCTGAAAGCTAATAGTCTACTCACTAAATCAAGATTATTCCTGGGTGTTTGGATCTGAAGTAAGATACCAGAAAGTTAGTCCTAATTGATAGTCAATCAAAAACATGCATTCGTGTGCTTCAAAAAATACCTCCACCAAGTATAGTGGTTCCATACGCCTAGATGTAGCTTCCATACGCCTAGATGCAACTTTAAGGAATGCATAATGTGTTGCACGCTGCATAATTTGTATGATCTGATCCATCATTCGATGCAATTATTGCCTCAATTATAAGAGTTTGTTAGGATTCTAATTTGGACTTTTTACTCATTTTAAAAAAAAAACAAGATTGATTAATCTCATAAAAAGAAATATTCATAACTTATTAAGTCTTCTCGCAACATGAAAAGTGTTATTTATAACTTATTAAGTCTTCTTGCAACATGAAAAGTGTTTGGATAGATGCTTCTATTGCTTTTGATTGTGTTTTCTCTTCTTAGTTCATTCAATCAACGGCACGTGAAAATATAATAATTAAATTAAGAAAAATAAGTATTTCTAAAAATAAGTTGATGGTGTAATTTTCTTATTGACTCTATGTGCATAGTAATTATTTAAAAGGGCATAAAACATTCAACTTTACATAATACTATTAAGTTAATAAGATTTTAGTCATGTATTTATAATGTATTACCTTGGATATTATTATAAAAAACATAAGTACTAATATGAAAATTTAAATAATTTAATTCAAAGATAAAAAATATTATAATGCTAAAATGTATGGAGTCTTTTTATTTTATTTTATTAAATACCTAGCGTGACATATATGATAACAAAATAAGTTCCCACAATGAAGAGACAACTCCATCTGTTTCAAAACAAGAAAGAAGCAATGTAAACAATTTTTTACCAAAAAAATTAAAATAAGCTTTTTCACAACCTACCATATTTAAGTGTCCAGTCCATGCTTTGTTCATAAGCAACTTATCTATTTTAAAAAAATAAATATTAAAAGACATATTTATTTTTAAGAAATATTAAAAGTCATATTTATTTAAATTTTCGTTGAATGAGAAGAAAGAAGTTATAAGAGTCCATAATCTTCTTCCTCCAATAAATATGAATGCTTTGTAATTTTCTTTTAGATAAAATAAATAAATTAACGGAAAAGGGTCAAAAATACCCCTGAACTATTGGAAATGGATCACATATACCCTCCGTTTGATTTTGGGGTAAAAATACCCTTACCGTTAGTGTATTGGCTCACTTTTACCCCTCAAAACTAACAGATGCCATGTCACTTAAAAAATCACATAAAACCATATTTTTTTTGGACCGTTAGTGTATTGGATCACTTTTACCCCTCAAAACTAACATATGCCATGTCACCTAAAAAATCACATAAAACAATATTTTTTTACTGACTTGGAAATTCAAATGGACAAAAATAATCCTTCCATTGCCGTTCTCCTAACCGAAGAAACTGAAAAGTGATTAAAGTTTGTATTTTTTTTAATAAAGAATTGTGAAATAAAGATTTTGTATCAAAATGTTGTGTTAATTTCGCTGTAATTTTGTCATTTTTGGACTTTTATTGAGCCAAGGGTGTATTACACCCACCCCACTTGTGGATTGTTGCTGCCATGTTGGGAGTTTTGTCCATTTGAATTTCCAAGTCAGTAAAAAAATATTGTTTTATGTGATTTTTTAGGTGACATGGCATATGTTAGTTTTGAGGGGTAAAAGTGATCCAATACACTAACGGTAAGGGTATTTTTGACCCCAAAATCAAACAGAGGGTATATTTGATCCATTTCCAATAGTTCAGGGGTATTTTTGACCCTTTTCTGATAAATTAATTATGGTTCAAGCCTCAAGGAAAAACGAAAAAAAAAAAAAAACTCAATCATGGTAACTTAAAAAGTACTCTTTCCTTCTTAAACTTAACTACTATTTGGTTCATTATATTTATTTCTTTTTTGAATTCTAGATGAATAAAATATGAATAGTAATCCTAAAAATAAGAATAAAAAAAGAATTTTACTCCCTATTTAAGTTGACCCTAGGGTTTCCTTCCACTATGGGAAACCAAAGAAACAAACACTCACTTTGTGACACCAAATTACCTAATGGCATATCTACCTTATGAAATTACTATAATTATTCTCTCATGTTGCCAGTGAAATTTTAGTGTGTTTCAAAGTCATGGCATTTATGAATTTCAAACTCAAAATTTGAGCTCTTTAATAATCAACAACGACATAGAGCAATAGCTATGATAACATTTGAAGAATATTCAGAATTAACGAGCTTCTTTCGATTCATAAATCAACAACTCACTTTGGAAGAACTCAATGCTCCTTTCATGATAAGGGATATTAATGAGAGTTATAGAGGAACTATTAGTGTTTTAGGGTCTTGTCATGGTCTTATATTAATTAATATTGACAAACATGTGTACCTGTGGAATCCCGCCACCCATTTTTACACCAAAGTGATTGAATTTGAGCTTGACACTTTGAACTTGGACCACTATTATACAAGAGGTGAACTTTGTTTCGACTCCTCCAAGAATGTTTACAAGGTGGTGCTCATGATGAGTCATAGGACTCTACATGTTCATTATGAGCATCTTATAGTTGTTAGTCTTGGAGATAAAAAATAGAGACAAGTTGAATTTCCTTATAATATGTTCTCCTTTTGTGATGGGATTACATTGCATGAACGAATTCACTACATGTTAAGAATAATTTGTGAAGATGACAATAGTGAAGACAAGTGGAATTATTTTGATTTTCGCGATGAAATAATTTATTTTGATCCCATTAGTGAAAAGTTCCACATATACGCTTCACCCCGTAAAAGAATTTTGAAACCCACTCCACCCCACCCACCCCTCTACTCCCAACCCCTTCCTTTTTAGTCTTATCAAAAGCACACTCACTCTTCCTATTCTTCCTTCTCCTTCCCCAAAACCCTAAAATGGAACATCCATTCTTCATCAATGGCCCTCCTACAAATCGATCTGAAGCTTTACGATGGCTATCAATCGCCGAAAAGCTCCTTACAAATCGTGATCTTGTTGGTAGCAAATCATTTGCAACTCGTGCCCGTGAATCCGACCCGTCTTTAGCTCACCCAATCGATCAAATCCTCAGCATCGTCGACACCTTAACTGCTGGCGACAAACGTATCAACAATCATCACTTTGATTACTACTCTATCCTCCAGATCCCTCCTAACCAAACCCAGAACTTCGAATTCATCGCCGATCAGTATCGTCGATTTGCTCTTCTGTTGAATCCTCAGAACAACAACTTTCCATTTTCGGATCAAGCTTTTGGACTTGTTGTTGATGCGTTTTCAGTTCTTTCTGATCCCTTGAGGAAAAGTATGTATGATAAAGAATTGGGTTTTTTTCTGAATCTTTACCCAGTTGCTTCTGCGCCTACACCGGTGAGCTTTGTGCAGCATGGTGGGTTTAATCAAATGCCGGGGTCGACTGCTGACCAGCTGTTTGTGAATATGCCTAGTCAAGATCAAGGTTCACATGCCACTGGAGTAAGCTATAGTAGAGATCCGCAAGCTGGAATTTCTATGCCGGTTACATTTCTGAATCGTGAGCAAGAGACTATGACTATGGGGAGCTCAGGTTCGGAGCAAGAGCACCAGCAGCAACAGCAGCAGCAACAACAACCTGTAACATCTCTGAGACAACAGACACAACAACCGGTGAGTTCTCTTTCGTTTTCAAACATAGATGAACAGCCTGCTACATTCTTGAATTTAAACCAACCACAGCCTGTAACTTCTGAGAGGAGCTTTAATAGAGAAAATCCACCATTTGGTATTGGGTTGAGCTCGACGAGAGGGCGAGAACCGGAGGTTACTGTTGAGCAGCATGGGAATCAACAGCCCCTAGAAAGAAATGAGAATGTAGTGGTGGGGAGCAATGAAAATAGACCTGCTAGTACTAGTAATAATGCGAGTAATGTGAAGGAGAAAGAAAGTAGAGTAGATGCATCAGCTAAGAAGATACCCAGTTTCTGGACAGCATGTCCTTATTGTTATGTTATGCACGAGTACCCTTTGGATTATGTTGATTGTACACTGAAGTGTCAAAATTGTAAGAGGGCTTTTCAAGCTGTTAAGGTTGCTGCTCCGCCGATTATTGATGGAAAAGAAGCTTATTTCTGTTGCTGGGGATTTATGCCTTTAGGATTTTCCGTGGAGCATTTTGAGAGAAGTAGAAATAATGTTTCAAGCTGGTCTCCGTTTTCGCCCATGTTTACTTGTCCAACCTCTGGGGCGAATGAAGGGAGGAATGCTAAGAATCATGCTGTTGGGGGGCAGAGTAATGTGAGTACTTTTGGTAATTTGCATAATGCCGGTGGATCAAGAAGTCGGAGTGGACGAAAGCTTTCTGCTCCAAGGATTTACAGTGATGATGATGATGACGACGATGATGATGATGACGTACTTGTTGACATATCAGAGGTACTTTCTGGAGATGCTTGACATATTGGAGGTACTTTCTGGAGATGCTTGACATATCGGAGGTCCTTTCTTAGAGATACTACTCCAAGGTAGAGAAAGGTAAATTCTTGAAGAAGTTCGGTAATAGGTGAAGAAGGAAAGAGATTCAAGCCTTTCATTTCACTCCAAAACTTGAATCTTTCCATTATTTTCTTTGATTATCATGTTCATATCTAGTCTAGTTGGTTTAGATACTCTGCTTCAAGTCCCAACAATGGGATACCTTTTTCCTGTTCTGAGATGCGACTTTCTTAGGCCGAGGGTCTATTAGAAACAACCTCTCAACTGCACAAAGGTAGGGTAAGGTCTGCGTATACCCACCCTCCCCAGACCCCACTTATGGGACCTATACTGGGTATGTTGTTGTATTGTATTGATGTTTTGCTATCTTCTCTTGGCTTTAGTAATTCTCTTATGAAGTAAACTTTGTAATTGAGGAGTAGATGAAACTAATCTGTAACTTATTTTGTTAGCTCAATACAATTTGCTTCGGAGATGATTGTTCTCTTACTTTTCCTAGTTTTCGTTCATTCAATTGTCACTGAATATTGGCTTGACCAAGCATTTTCATTGTGATTGAGCAAAGAAATATTAGTTGATCTGAGAGAAATGGATTGTGTTACCTTCAAATTAGCACCAGATAACCATAGGAATTTAACTGAAAGAGGAGCACTTTAGTTAGTTGTACTGGGTTAAGCCAACATTACCATAAGTAGTAACTTTGAGGCTTAAAGCAAGTGTTTTACTTGCATTGGGTTAAGCCGACATTACCATATGGTGGTTTTGATACCTTTGCTGTGGGGTTTTCAACGGGGAATTATGACAGGCCAGAGAGTATGTATTTTGGGGAGGACTATTCACCTGGCTGTAAAAGAAGTTACAAGGTTATGGATATATCAGTCTTGTTATATGATACTACCATTAGTATCGCTCCTCTAGGTTCTGATTGAAGTAGTGGCTGCTACAATCGTAAAGTTGCTACTCCTTGCAATTTGTAATTCGATGAAGATGTGCACTTAGTTTGGCCTCTTCAGTTCAATACTCTTCCAATAATGGAAACGTACAACTTTTCCTTTCAATCAGAAGGAGTTGCCTCAAATGGTGGCGGGGCTTAGGTATTCAATAAGAGTTACTTGAAGGGCCTTTGAAAGTTTTACCCTGGGGTGGTGGAATATTTGTAAACTCTTTTCACTTCATGAATTTACCTTTGTCAGTTCTCTGCTTGTTTCAGGACAAATGGAAACTTTATTGACACACTAAGGACTCGTTTATCAAAATTTACTGATGTTAAGGTACTTTTTCTTGTGTGTGCAATATGTTGGTAGGTTTCATTCTGTGAAACTGTACTGGATTTAGGTCGATTCTTAGTAGTTTAGTTGTTTTACCACTTGGGTATCTTGAACATTTTTTTGGCGGATTGCTTCTATAATTCTATTGAACGTTGTTTTTCTGTTGAGAATTCTATTGTTCGGGGTAGCTTGAACTTCTTAACAGCATTTCCCCATTTTCCCATTCATTCACCTGAGCCATTGTTAGCCTGCTCTTCATCTTTCTTTGTTATGGCAACACCTTCTCTTGTGGAACCCCTATGTATTATACTGTTTGTTTTATGTTCTTTAGAACCACCAAATGAGAAGAGAAGGGGAAAGAGGTTTTAGATAAATTTAATACAACAAGTTATATTTGGTAGAAATAGCATTCATTAACTAATTTTGTCCCTGTTTTTGAAAAAATAGCTGAGTTGAGTGTTTTACTTGTAGAATTTGAAACTCTGTTATTTGAAGACTAAATCTAATATTCCTCCACTGAAAACATCAAGGGACATGGGAGATCCAAGGGGATTGGATTTGTAGCCAAAAAACCTCGACAGAGAAAACAAGAGCTGGAAAAAAGAGGGATTTTATTGATAAAATGAATAAATCAATATATATGATTGGGTAACATCAAATAAAGGGCAGTTTTCACATATAACCACTCAAAAATAACTTAATTATGCTCCATAGCTATAGTTTGCTACTTACGATTCGTAGCTACATGTTGGAGGGAGGTGAGAGGCGAGCGAGATTGGGAGAGGGAGGAGATAGGCGAACGAGAGAGGGCAAAAAGTGGAGAGACTAATTATATTTGTATATCTATCATATAATTTGTATTTATATCTGTATAATAGAGGACATGCGACGTAATTATTTTTTAAAATTAAACTGTAAATCGTAATTAATTCAAAGTTATGTTAGCCAATTAACTAGTATTTTGCTTATCCGCGTAATAAGCCTAAGACATTAATAGAGGCCTCAAGCTGAGCTAGTTCAGCTCTATTGGGCTTTCTATGTTGAGTCTTGGGTTATTTCTCACACCTACTGTATAGAGCCATCCATGGTAGACATTTAATCTCACATTTTGATTAGATTGTACAAAACCAAAAAAAATAATCTTAAAAAATGGATATACACATGGAGCCATGTAGGCGCCACGTGGACTAATAAAAATGGTGACATGATAAGTTAACTATATAAGGGCAAATATGTACCCAAAGTTGGATGGTAAGGACAAATATAACAAAAAAGTATGACGAAAGGGAAATATGACCCTTTTCTAAGAGTACAAGGGCAAATATGACCCTTTTCCATAGATAAATCATATTGAATAGGTGACATACTACTTCAATAATATTTAGTTAATTATTTATGATTTGTGTTGAATATATCCTCTTTAATAGATAATCATATAGGGTAGGTGGCATATTACTTCAAAAATATTTAATTATTTTAATTTGTGTTGAATAAGTTCAAATAAAAAAAGTAAAATACTTCTTATCTAAATCGCCACGATGACACAACTATTATTATTAGCCATCTCCACCTACCGCGATTATCATTATTCATCACATCACAGTTATATCTGACTATTATTACCAACTACTCTCGATATTAAGTTGTAGACTAATTATACTTCATCAAATGAATAAATTTTGAAGTACAATATAAATTACTATTTTGTTTAAAATTTATATGTATTACTTTTATATGAAATAAATTATGCACATTTAGATACTGAAAGAATACATAACCTCTTAATTATTCAATATACAGATTTAAAAATAATATTTTAATTATAAATATTTATATTCAAATTCAAATGTGTTAATTGTCAATGACGTGTAGTAGTGTTCTCTAAGATTTTCAAAATAAAAAAAAATGAATAACTTGTGTGGTTGTGAGACATTTTAATTGTCAAAGATGGCCAAACTTTGCTAAGGCTCTCTTGAATAAAGCTTATAAATACTACTCTTGGTGGTAGATTAAAATGTCATCTACATTATTTGTACTATTTATTTCTCAACTTTGAAAGTATAATTAACAAGAATTATTACCATGGCACAAAAACTTGTTATCCTTTTCACCACTCTTCTTGTTGTTATGGCTGGTAAGTCATTTCATCTTCTTGTTATGGTAATTGAATAGTAGCTACTATCATGAAGTTTCAAATTTTACAGGCGCAACTTCAAACTTCATGGTATTGAATTTTTCTTATGAAATTTAAAATTCCATGATAACAGTTATTTTTAAATTATATCTTTTAAAGATGCACCTTTCTTCTTTCTTTGTTAAAGTTATTCGAGATAGACGTTCAATTTCACATAATACTAACATCCATATGATATGTCATCTCACCACCCGACCCCAATCCATTTTACCCCCTCCTCTCCCTTCCATGCCTCCCCCCCCCCTCCCCCCTCGGGCCATTTAAGAGTCAATTTAAAATTTATGATTTAAAACAAGTCAAATATATTTGTCTAGTTATAACTAGTTTTTACTAAGAACAAAATAATTTTTTTAAAGTTAAATATCTCGAATACGTTATGCTTATAAAATATTATAATTTTGAATTTTGTAGCTCATAATTCATTTTACTCCACCAAAATTCATGTGATGGCCCAAGAAGATATACAACAAATTACAACAAAATTATTTCAAGAAGATCAAGATCCAATTTGTGGAAAACCATGTAATACACATGATGATTGCTCTGATGCTTGGCTTTGTCAAGCGTGTTGGAATTTCAGAAAAACGTGTGGTCCATTTGTTGGCTAATTAAGACATGATCATGGGCCTATAATTTCAACATTTAGTCACTTAATTAGATAAATAAATAACTTAAGTGACCAAAGTGTACTTGTTCAAAGAAAAAATTATGTGGCTAAGAAATAAACTTTGAGTATAATGTGTTATTTATCAATTAAATAAAAGATCATGTGATTATGTGGCATGCAATATGTGCTTATAACCCTTAAAATTAATTAAGCAAATTAAAAAAGCAATTTTCACATATAGCAAACATAAAAATCATATTTGTATGTTATAGCTATAGTTTGTATAATTGCGCTCCATAGCAAATTTTATGTTTGCTATTGAGCTTTTGATTTGTATAATTCATTACAAACATCCAATTTTATACAAATTGTTCAGTTTTGTATAAATTCATTCATACATTGTAATTTGTATAATAAGATCTATATTTGTATAATTATAAGTGTATAGAACGAAAATATATGTATTTGTATTTGTATTTGTATATACACTTTTATCTCACTTTATACAAACACGAACGCATTTTATACCGAAATATATAAAATGACTAGTTGTATACCGAAAATGGCTAATTGTATACCGAATCAGATGGCAAAAAAGGGGATGTTTGCTGCGAATTACAATTAAAATAAACTATGGCTATAACATTTAATTTGAATTAATAATTTGCTATTTCATGCAATTTTTTCAATTAAAAAAAATGGATTAGTTGATCTGAGAGAAATGGATTGTGTTACCTTCAAAGCATTTCCCCACTTTCAAATCTGCACTCCCTATTTTTGATGCAATGATTTCACCTGTGAGCCATTGTGTCGTGAAATAGTTGAACTACACGACATTTAGCCTTGTCTTCTTTCTTTATGGCCATACCTTGTCTTGTGGAACCTGTGTGTGTATAATACACGCCATTTTTTGTATTGAACTTTATGAATGCATACTGTTTGTTTTAAGTTCTTTAGAACACCATATGTGAAGACAAGGGTAAAGAGGTTTAGATATAAGTTAAATACAATGAAGGTAGAAATATCGTTCATTAACTAATTTTACCCCTGTTTTTTTGAAAAAATAGCTCAGTCACATGACCTTGAGTGTTTTACTCGTAGAATTTGAAACTTGTTATTTTCCAATTATGAAGACTAAATTAATACGACACTAATTACGATTTGTAGCTACATGTTGGAAGGAGGAGAGAGGGCAGAGAGATGAACTGTATATGTCACATAATTGTATATATGTAATTGATCTACATATGTATTTGTTTATCTCGTGAGCGAGTTTGAGAGAAGGAAATGATAGGCGAACGTATATATATATGTGTGTGTGTGTGTAATTCATATTGGAAACTGTATAAAAGAGGACATGCAACGTAATTACAACTATAATTAAACTGCAAGCCATAGTTAATTTAAACTATAGTTATGTTAGCTTATTAACTAGTATTATACTGCATAATAGGCCCAAGACATACCTAGAGGCCTCAGCTGAGCTAGTTCAGCTCTATTGGGCTTTCTATGTTGAGTGTTGGGTTGTTTCTCACACCTACTGTATCGTTGTGGACAGTGGCGGATCCAGGATTTAGAGTCTGGGGGTGCCAAATAAACTTATCGATTAAATTAATTTTATATTTGATTAAATTATTTGCCTTTCCGATATATATCATAAATCAATCAATAAAATATAAATAATAAGATATTACAAATCCACACTCCACACTAAAAGCATGAAGTTAACAAATTTAAAACTTTCAATAATATTACTATTTACTAATATTATAAATATTCAACATTCATTTACAATTGTCCTCGACGAGTTTTCATATTCTGAAAACGATCGATAATGACATCATTACTAACATTTATAAATACATCACGCTCTATGTAACACACTAGACAATCATTTAAATATTGATTACCAATACTATTCCGCACCATTTTTTATGTGCTTCATTGACGAAAATGCTCTCTCCACAGTTGCCGTAGCAACAGGTAAAATCAAAGTCAACTTTACAAGTAAATAAATAAGTGAATAAGTCTCCGCGAGATTTGCTTCAACCAATGCCTTCGCCAAATCATGAATTCCTTGCAAGTTGGAGAACTTGGGATTACCACTTCGCATATGAATAATGAAAGTATCGAGTTGATAGCTCAAATCTCTAATTTTTCCATCATCAAACTCACTTGGATAACACTTTGCTAAAGTCATGATTTTACCTTTGTCAAAATTAGAGAAAGAATTGACCGGATTCAAGCTACCCATCCCAAGAAGCAAATCACTACTCAC
>NW_006239221.1:518888-524467 GCF_000226075.1 Solanum tuberosum | reverse complement strand
ATCAATGGTTCTCGAGTGCCAGTCCCGCCCAGGGTATAGGCTCGAGGCGTGACATTTTTGAATTTCACCGGATTCAAATAATTGCTCTAACTTTTTGGCTTGGTGATCACGAAGTAAGTCTCTACGCTTGAAAGATCCTCCAACAACATTCAACACATTACTAACATGATCAAAAAAGTCTTCAACATCCAAATGTTTTTTAGCAATAGCCACTAGTGTTAGTTGCAATTGATGAGCAAAACAATGAATGTAATATGCCGATGGACTATCTTTCATAATCAAAGTTTTGAGCCCATTTATCTCTCCTTTCATATTACTAGCCCCATCAAAACCTTGTCCACGTATTTTGGTTGGACTTAGTGAGTGAACGGAAAGCAAAGAATAAATCGCTTTCTTCAATGAACATGCCGATGTATCACTAACATGGACAAGACCGATAAATCGTTCAACTACTTCACCATTCTTATTAACAAAACGCAAAACAAGAGCCATTTGTTCTTTGTGAGAGATGTCTTTTGACTCATCAACTAATATACCAAAGTAATCTCCATTCAAGTCCCCAATTATTGCTTTCAATGTTTCTTTTGCACAAGCATTGGCAATATCTTTTTGAATCATAGGACAAGTCAACGTATCATTTTGTGGGGCATTTTCCAATATCACTTTTCCAACATTCGGATGTTTGTCCCCGTGCCATCGCAAAAATCCTAGAAAGAAGCCTTGATTAATTGAAGATTCACTTTCATCGTGACCTCGAAAAGGTAATCCATATTGCAAAAGAAGTCTTGACACATCAATTGAGGCTTCCAAACGCATTCGATACTCATTTTTTAACTTTTGAGAATGCTTATCAATAACAACTTGAATTGATTGATGATGATTTGACAAATCTAGCATCTTGTTGAAACATTTGTCATGAATACTATTAACATCACCAACATGTTTACGGAATCTTTCAAGTGCCCTATTCCAACTCCTAAAACCCGTTTTTGTGTAAAACTCACTTGTACTTCCATGGAAAAAATCATCTTTGAATAAATAACAACATAGACAATAGACAGAATCTTTCTCCACGCTATACTCCAACCATTTAGAATATGGACCTTCAAACCAAATTTTACAAAATTGACGCATTCTTTTTCCAATTTCAGTTGGAGGATATGAATCCATTTTTGGTTGACAAGGCCCTTTTTGAATATAATGTTTCCTCACTTCATCCTTTATTTGAGGGTTATAGTGAGCAATTGGTACTCTTTTTCTTGGATCGGCTTCAAGTGAATCTAAATTAAGGTCATCTATAAGACTAGAAGGATTGACATTCGTACTAGAACTTGCTTGAGAATGGTTAAATTTCACAAGAAACTTCTCCATCTCAATTCACAAAACTAGAACACTTTCCTACAAAAATTAAAATTCAATTCAACTCACAATTAATTCAAATTTAATAGGGTAAGGCATAGTTAATTCAAATTAACATGATTCATATCACACAATTTTTAACCAATAATGTCTTACAATGTTCATTAGAAATTTAGAATATCAAAGTAAAATCAAAACTCTTGTCTAATATGAAATCAATCATCACTGATTAAAACTTAAAAGAACTCAAGAAATAGAAATAAATTTTTTTTTACAAAAATAGAATTGCAAACTTACAATCTATTAAAAGTTGTGGATGGATGGAGAAAAGTGAAAACAAAAGCACCCAAATGAGGCTTAGCCGCTGAACGGAATGCTAAGACGGGCGGGGGGCGGCAACGCAAGAAGTGATTTGGGTTCGGAATGGGGTAATAAATTTTTTGGAGAAGTTGAAACTTGGAGGAAGAAGGGTTTGGAAATAGTTGAAGAGAAAGAGAACACTTCTAAGTCAAAGGAGTAATGTAATTAATTTAATTTAAGTCAATAACAATTATAAA
This sequence comes from Solanum tuberosum, assembly GCF_000226075.1. Lineage (NCBI taxonomy): Eukaryota > Viridiplantae > Streptophyta > Magnoliopsida > Solanales > Solanaceae > Solanum > Solanum tuberosum. Next base: position 522,551 of record NW_006239221.1, on the reverse strand, counting down.
TAAAATAAAATAATGTGCCAGCTGTTTCCTTAAAAAAAAAAGAGGCTTGGAGCCTTTTTTTCACTTAAAAAACGTCTTCAACAATTTTTCAAAAAAATAGGTTCAAATGGGATTCGAACCCGCAACCTCAACCTTCTAAAATTGCCCTCTTACCATGGCACCACAAGCCTATTTTGTTCTGTGGGTGGCACACTTTATATTTATATAAATATTATGTATATATACCTATGTATATATAGAGTTTTCGTCGAAGTTCTGGGGTGGCGTGGCACCCCTACTGCCCTTCATAGATCCGCCCCTGGTTGTGGACTAATTTCGAATCATGACTCATTACTTTAATAGATAATCATATAGGATAAGTGACATACTACTTCAATAATATTTAGTTATTTCTGATTTGTATTGAATATATCCTCTTTAATAGATAATCATATAGGGTAGGTGGCATATATTTCAATAATATTTAATTATTTCAATTTGTGTTGAATAAGTTCAGTAAAAAAAGAGTAAAATACATCTTATTTAAATCGCCACGATGACACAACTATCATTATTAGCTATCTCCATCAATCATGATTATCGTTATTCATCACATCACAATTATATCTGACTATTATTACCAACTACTATCGATGTTAACTTGTAGATTAATTATACTTCATCAAATGAATAAATTTTGAAGTACAATATAAATTACAATTTTGTTAATTTCTATGTATTATTTTATTTAAAATAAATTATGCACGTTTAAATACTGAAAGAATAAATTGCTATCTCTTAATTATTCAATAGGTAGATTTAAAAAATATATTTTAATAATAAATATTTATATTCAAATTCAGACATGTTAATTGTCAATGACGTGTAGTAGTGTTCTCTAAGATTTTCAAAAACTGAATAACTTGTGTGGTTGTGATACATTTTAATTGTCAAAGATGGCCAAACTTTGCTAAGTCTCTCTTGAATAAAGCTTATAAATACTACTCTTAGAGGTGGATTAAAATGTCATCTACATTATTTGTACTATTTATTTCTCAACTTTGAAAGTATAATTAACAAGGACAATTACCATGGCACAAAAACTTGTTATCCTTTTCACCACTCTTCTTGTTGTTATGGCTGGTAAGTCATTTCATCTTGTTGTTATTGTAATTGAATAGTAGCTACTATCATGAAGCTTCAAATTTTACGGACACAACTTCAAACTTTATGGTATTGGATTTTTCCTATTTTTTATTAATCAATTACTCATTTTTGGGATTTATCAAAAAAAAAAAAATTTAAAAAATTGTTGAAATTGTTGAATTTAAGGTTACAATATTTATTTGTGAATTTTTGGCATTAATTTTATATTTTTTTTCATATTTTTTATTAATCAATTATTCATTTTCGGGATTTACCGAAAAAGATGAAAATTTAAACAAAATTGTTGAAAATGGGTCGGATAGTTTATTTAAAAGGGGGTTTGATTTATGGGTCGGATTAGGTGTTTATGAGCTCGAATTTTTTAGGGGCATAATTGACCCCTTTACATTTTCATATAAATGTCATGTGGTAAAGTCAAAATGAAATGACAATTCCATGTGGCATTTAAAGAAATGAAAAATGAGCTGGATATGTCCAGCAGGCCAACTAACTCCCATAAGGGCATATTTAGACCAAAAGTTGGACGGCGAGGGCATGAGTGAGCCAAACTTTAAACGGATGGTATATCTAGACCTTTTCGAATAGTTTAGGGGCATATTTGACCCTTTACCCTTTTTAAAATATACCTTTTAAAGATACACCTTTCTCCTTTCCTTTTTAAAGTTATTCGAAATAGACGTTCAATTTCACATAATACTAATATCCATATGACATGTCATCTCACCACCCGACCCCAATCCATTTTACCCCTCCTCTCCATTTCTTCTTCCACGCTTGCCCCCCCCCCCCGAAACACACACACGCACGCACGCACGCCATTTACAACAATAACAACCATATTATTATGATTTCCACCAAAACTTGAATTTTAAGAGTCAATTTGAAATTTATGATTTAAAACAAGTCACATATTTTTGTCTAGTAATAATTAATTTTACAAAGAACAAAATAAATAATTTTAAGATAAATATCTCAAATACGTTATGCTTATAAAATATTATAATTTTAAATTTTGTAGCTCATAATTCATTATACTCCACCAAAATTCATGTGATGGCCCAAGAAGATCAAGATCCAATTTGCGGAAAACCATGTACTACACATGATGATTGCTCTGATGCTTCGTTTTGTCAAGCCTGTTGGAATTTCAGACAAACTTGTGGTCCATTTGTTGGCTAATTAAGACATGATCATGGGCCTATAATTTCAACATTTAGTCACTTAATTAGATAAATAAATAACTTAAGTGACCAAAGTGTGCTTGTTCAAGGAAAAAATTATGTGGCTAAGAAATAAACTTTGGATGTAATGTGTTTATCAATTAAATAAAAGATCATATAATGTGTGGTTATGTATGTTTTCTTTGCTTTTATCTCCTTTTGAAATCATTTCTTGGATTTGGATATATGAGTAATTTAGGTTAATAACTAAATTTGGGTAAAAATTAAAATCACTTTGAAATAGAGGCATGCAATCTGTGATAACTCTTAAAATTAATTAAGCAAATTGAAAAAAAAAAACTTGTAAGAATTGAACATGTTAATTAGCTATGACATATGACTCACTATTTAGCTTATTTTAGTCCAAACTTATCTCATTTTATATAACTTTTTGAATTTGTTTGAGGGTCTATTCAAAGTATTGACTTTACCATTATTATTATTATAAGAATTTTCATTTTTTCATATCTTTTCCTTATTTCAAACGGAAATTTTTAAAGAAGAGTCACTATATCAAAAATGATCTTTAGTGGTAATTAATTAATGATAATAGCTTAATTTTCGTTAAATATGTATTTTAGCGGTATTTAACACTCTTTATAAGCGACCCTAAAGCCTATAGCGACATTTGATCCAATGACATCAACTAATGTCGGTAAAAACTTTAGTACTATTTATGAATGTGTATATTTGTTGACGCTAAAATGTTATTTTGTTGTGGTATGTAAATGAAAAATAAATAGACGTTTTTTTTTAGAAAGAATGTAATTTGAATTATTTTTTGATTTTTTAGCCACAAAACATATTTATTATTTTTTATCTTATATGTGACTAAAAGTCGAAAAGAAGAACAACACTTGAACAATAATTCTGAAATTAGAGGCCCATATTGGCTATGGGGTCACCAATATATGGGGCACATTTCTCTGTGAACCACCAACAGGTTTGTTACAAATTGGATCTCTATTTTCTTGGAAAAGTTTTGTTGCCATTGATATAGAGCAACTTTCACATATAGCAAACACAAAATTCATATTTGTATGCTATAGCAAAGTTTGCATAATTGCGCTCCATAGCAAACATAAATATGTATATTTCGCTATACATATACAAAAGAAAGCAGTTGTATAATCTGCTTTGGTATATATATACAAAAAGATCAATTGTATAAAGTGAGAGAGGCGAGCGAGATCTGGGAGAGGGGAACGAAAATATATGTATATATACAATTTTCTCTCGCTTTATACAAACACAAACACATTTTATACAATTTGCATTTTTTGTATAAAGTGAGAGA
>NW_006239221.1:509093-518421 GCF_000226075.1 Solanum tuberosum | reverse complement strand
GTATACATTTGTGTTTGTATAAAGTGAGAGAGGCGAGTGAGAGAGCGAGATCTGGGAGAGTGGCGAGCGAGATCTGGGAGAGGGGAGAGAGGGGAACGAAAATATATGTATATATACAATTTTCTCTCACTTTATACAAACACAAACGCACTTTATACACTTGTGTTTGTATAAAAAACGAGAGAGGCGAGGGAGAGAACAAGAGTGGCAGCGAGATTCACCAGGAGAGAGGTGAAATAGCAACAGTTTGCTATGAGGTACAATTAAATCAAACTATATTTATAGCATTTAATTTGAATTAATAGTTTGCTATTATATACAATTTTCCCTTGATAGTATAGCATCTTGGGCCATCACATGATCTTGAGCCGCAAAATTCAAAAAATAAATTTTGAAAAAATAATGTATTCGAAATAAGTTGAATTTAAACTTTTAATTTTGTCGTTAATGAGATAATTTTACGGTACACAAATATATATGACTTATTTAATACCCCACATATATATATATATATATATATATATATTGAATTCACATATATACTAGAAGTGATCATATTAGGAATGAGGATATTCGAGACAAAGTGGAAGTGACATCCGTTGTGAAGTAGGTTGTATGAGTATGTATGTGAAGAGGAAATGTGCAGATGCCCTAGTGAGGAGGAGGTGTGAGAGGTTGGATATAGTGGGTACGAGGAGAGGTGGAGATAGGCTGAACTAGGGAGAGATAATAACACGTACAAGACATACTGCAGACTGCAATTTCACCTTATCAAGGGTATAACCTTAGATAAGAGGGTATATGGAGGTCGTAGATTAGGTAGAGTGTACGGTAATTGCGCATTATCTTACTTTTCGATGAAATAAGGCTTGGTGGTAGTTTGAGCAACGTGTCTATTGTAGTAGTAGAAAGTATGTTCACGGGCCATTTTTTTTGCCCTGATTCTGAAAAAAATAGCTATTTTTATGGAATTTCAAGTTTCACAAAAAATTTCACTGTGAAATTTGAGACTCCATGATAATTAACTATTTTTTAATTATAAAGTCTAAAAATACCTATTATTGAAGTTCAAATATATATTTGTGCCAAATGACTAATTTCAAGAGAAGTACTATAACGAAAGATAAAATTAAATTTGATCATTTTCCCTTCTAAAATGTAGGAATAAAATGAAATGACTTACTAGCAATAACCACAAGGAGAATGGTGAAAAGGATCGCAAATTTATGTGCCATGGTAATAATACTAGCTAGTCAATTATACTTTCAATGTTGAGAGATTGACAATACAAATAATGTAGTTGACATTTCATTCCTCCACAACAATAGTATTTATAAGCCTTATCAAGAGACTTGGCTAATCAAAATGTCTCACAACCATACAAGTTTTTCATTTTTTGTTGTTCATACTTACAAAACACAATCAACTTGCTCTGTTGTTATATAATGTCACTTATCAACAATTTATAAGATAAATCTACAAGAAAAATAGATTGTAGAGTAGAGTTACTATAAAAAGTAGGGTAAAAAATAAAAATATGATTATAAAATAATAAGTGAAGATAAAAATAAAATGAAAAAATTAAGGTAACGACACGATAACACCAAATAATCGTTACACAAAATGAGACTTTTCGACATTATTTAACGATATAATATGATAAAATTTAAATAATAATCAAAACAAACATTATATTTGAACTAACATGACAATCGTTTATCGCCAGGATCCAAATAGATAGAGAGATATACAATCAGTGCTGTACACGGGATTAATTATTGGAGTAATATGCCACCTACCATAGTACCTATAGGAATAACTACTATAATAATGTGCCACCTACCTAAGTACATATTAGTAGTATTTTTTTTTTACCAGTTCACTCACTGAATAATAATGAAATAGATTTTGGGAAAAAAAACTCAAATATGTTATTAAAATTATTAATAATAGCTTATTTATGTCATAGATGAACTGAATTTATAACAAATGATATAAATAAGTCATTTCTATTAGTTCGATCATATATTTTAGCTTTTTTCCTTGAATTTTAGAAAATGGTCCAAGTGTACCTATAAACATTGAAATTTTGTGGGACTCTACAAGATGCGTTCAATTCGAGTTGGGACTCTACAAATTGTGCTCAACTCAAATTAGGATTCTTGGAGGCTATTCAACCGTAAACCCTAGTTCACACCTATATAAAAGGTACAAAATTCCCTTAAAAGACATTTCAAATATCCCATAAACTCTTGGGTAATTTTAAAGATCAAGATCTCGAATATTTCATAAAAGTCATGGAATATTAGAGGTCAAATCTAAATCATCCTAGTTCGAGAAATATGTCACTAACGGCCCTAGAATCATGGATAAATCTTAGGAGAGTAGAATCAAGGATCAACAGAATTGTACGTCATATTTTATTTGTTATTGTAATTTATTTTCTTTCACTTTAAAATTTGTTGCAAACAATACCATCTAACAATAGTTAAGATAAACTACGTCCCTATCGATATAAAATTGATCCAAATATATCTTTATTCACTATTGGCCATGGTGCATGTGCCTAAGTTTTTTTCTTTATCCTTCTAAAATAGTTTAGAGGTATATTTGATCTTTTTCATGCATTTTTTTTACTCAATTATTTGATTCATCAGCTAATTTAGATTTATTATTTGATGATTAAATTTTTTTTTTCATTCGTCTTTTCATAAAATTTATCATAAATGTCTCAATCATTATTTTTTACTGATACAAAATAAATTACAATATATATATATTTGAATTTTTTTTGACCAGTTTAATCTTGGTGGCGTAAACTTATAATAAGAGGTCACATGGAAAACAATGATTTTGCAAAATCATCAAATATGACCGTTAAAAAAACAATGGCACAAATAGACCTTTCTGTAATAGTAACAGCATGATTGAGCCCAACTATTAAATATAATGAATGACATAAATTTGTTTTTTCTTAGAATTTAATAAATATTTGAGTGTTTTAACTAAATTTATTAAAGAGATAAAAGTACTTCCTATCTGAATTACTCCGATGGCACAATTATATTACTAATTATCTTCACCTACCATGATTACACTTTCGTGACATCACCATCAATTATGATTGATGCTAATGAAAATTATTGAATAGTAATGGTATTTAGTTTTTATGTTGTTTGAATTTCAATTATTACTTTTTTAAAAAAAATTATAAAAAATTATGCACATTTAGATACTTGAGAAAATAAAGATTTTTCTCATAATTATTAAGTTTAGAGAAAATTTCAACAATCAGATACATACATTCAAATTCAAATATCTTAATCATCAAAAATATATATAATAGTCTTACAATATGATTTGTTGTAAGTTTGCATGATTTACTATTTCGCTCCTTTATTAATTTAATATATTTTGATCTATTCATTTCAGAATATTTAAAAGATGAGTTGATTTGAGCTAAGTATGTAGCTCAAATAAAGGCATGTAAAGTATTCTTATAAAAAATGAAAACACTAACTTTATTGGGTAATCAAATAAATTAAATAAAAACAACTGAATCGGATCTATCTTGAATATCTTTTGATAATTAGATTATTTAGTTCTCCTCTCTTTTGAATTTAATCTTGAAGTTGTTTGTTCAAATTAGAGAATTAAAATCTATATTTGTTGGTCTCTAATTAATATAATTGTGGGATTGTTCGTTTCTTTCTTCTCTACCTTTCCTCAATTTCTTAATCTTTCTATGTTATATTTCGTTTTACCTTTTTTTTTTTGGTGCGAATTAAAATTTGGTCAAACTCAATATGACATTTTAAAAAAATGGAGATTCCCTAAACAGTTCATCAAATCATTCACTCTTTCCTAATTGGAATCAAATTATTCAGTTATTTTCGTTGTCTCATTTCATATGACTTATTTTTTTTTTAGTTAATTTCAAAGAGAATGACACATTTCTATATTTAGTAATAATTTAATTTTTAATTTTTCATCCTATTCTTAATGAAATGATTTATAGCCTCACAAATATATATAACTTATTTTAGACCACACGTTTCAAAAGTCTTCCTTTCTTTTTTAAACTCCGCAATGAATCAAACTAGCCCATATAAAATAGAACGGAGGGAATACTACATTGTCTCATTAAAAAATAAAATAGCCATGAAAATCACATTCATTAAACAGAAGGACAAATAGCCTACAATGATATATATATATATTTCTTCAAAATTCAACTAGTCTAAATAAAAAGAAACACTTTAAAATAAAACTTCATAGTCCCAAAACTCTAACGAAATCTTTCCACACCCACAAATGAGAGAGGAAAAATGAAATGAATCAGCCTAAGTTAAAGATATAAATAATGCAATTGTAAGAAAGACAAATAAATCAAGGTTAAATTCAAAGTTTGGATTATTCCTGCTAAAAAAGAGTCCAATTTATTTGTCTTTCGTACTGTTACATTATTAATATATTAATATTTTGATTTTTGTCCATGTCATAATAAAGACATATTTAGATCAATTTTACATCGATAACGCATATCTTACCCCCAACTATTGATAAATGGTACACTTGGACCACATTCTAAAATTCGATGGCATTATTGTTCTGCGAAATGGTCTGATGGATCTTTATATTTGTATGAGTTACTATTCTGAACCTTCTAACTTAGCACTTTGTCAACTGAACCTTTTAACTTAAATGAAACTCAACAATTTAAATCCTTTTGGCTTTGTGTGAACTTCAAACGCCCAATGAAAATGACACGTCATTTATTATTTATTTTTTAAAAAAAACAATATTTTCTTCTTTCACTCCATTACTCCCTTCATTGTTACTTGAGCAACTTCTACAACTCTTTCCTCCATTTATACCAATGAATCACCATTAAATACCTTAATATATTTTAATTTTGAGGGAAGAGAAAACGAAAAGAAAAAAGAGAAGGAAATTGAAAAGGGAGAAAGAGAGAAATGGAGGTCTGAAGAACAGGGAAAGTGATGATTGAAGAGGAAAAAAGAACGGGGATGGGTGGGGGAAAGAAGAAAGAAGTTGAAACATTTATTTTTAATTTTGTTTTTTTTTCATTTTTTTCTTAGTTTCTTTTTCTTTTAATTATTTTTAATATATATATTTGAATTTTTTTTGACCAGTTTATTTTTGGTGGCGTAAACTTATAATAAGAGGTCATGTGGAAAACAATGATTTTGCAAAATCATCAAATATGACCGTTAAAAAAACAATGGCACAAATAGACCTTTAATGTAATAGTAACAACATGAATGAGCCCAACTATTAAATATAATGAATGACATAAATTTGTTTTTTCTTAAAATTTAATAAATATTTGAGTGTTTTAACTAAATTTATTAAAGAGATAAAAGTACTTCCTATCTGAATTACTCCGATGGCACAATTATATTACTAATTATCTTCACCTACCATGATTACGCTTTCGTGACATCACCATCAATTATGATTGATGCTAATGCATACTAATGGTATTTAGTTTTTATGTTGTTTGAATTTCAATTATTACTTTTTTAAAAAATAAAAATAAATTATGCACATTTAGATACTTGAGAAAATAAAGATTTTTCTCATAATTGTTAAGTTTAGAGAAAATTTCAACAATCAGATACATACATTCAAATTCAAATATCTTAATCATCAAAAATATATATAATAGTCTTACAATATGATTTGTTGTAAGTTTGCATGATTTACTATTTCGCTCCTTTATTAATTTAATATAGTTTGATCTATTTATTTCAAAATATTTAAAAGATGAGTTGATTTGAGCTAAATATGTAGCTCAAATAAAGGCATGTAAAATATTCTTATAAAAAAATGAAAACACTAACTTTATTTGGTAATCAAATAAATTAAATAAAAACAACTGAATCGGATCTCTCTTGAATATCTTTTGATAATTAGATTATTTAGTTCTCCTCTCTTTTGAATTTAATCTTGTAGTGGTTTGTTCAAATTAGAGAATTAAAATCTATATTTGTTGGTCTCTTATTAATTCAATTGTGGGATTGTTCTTTCTTTCTTCTCTACCTTTTCTCAATTTCGTAATCTTTCTATGTTATATTTCGTTTTACCTCTTTTTTTTGTGCGAATTAAAATTTGATCGAACCCAATATGGATATTGAACACACATTACTTATTAAAATTTTAAAAAATCACCAGTATGTAAATAAGTGCTTCAGCTAAGCTACAACACATCTTGTTGATCAGAAATTAATCTAAACTTCTTTGTGTAAAATTTTAGTGAGTATATTATGTGAGTGTCATCAAGATAAAGTGATGGTGCAGTAACAATGATTTTCAATGACATTTTTTTAAAATGGAGATTCCCTAAACAATCATTCAAGTTCACCAAATCATTCACTCTTTCCTAATTGGAATCAAATTATTCAGTTACTTCCGCTATCTCATTTTATATGACTTTTTTTTTTAGTTAATTTCAAAGAGAATGACATATTTCTATATTTAGTAATAATTTAATTTTTAATTTTTCATCCTACTCTTAATGAAATGATTTATAGCCTTACAAATATTTATCACTTATTTTAGATCACACGTTTCAAAAATCTTTCTCTTTTTCTTAAACTTCGCACCAAGTCAAACTAGCTCATATAAAATAGAACGGAGAAAATACTACATTGTCTCATTAAAAAATAAAATAGCCATGAAAATCACATTCATTAAACAGAAGGACAAATAGCCTACAATGATATATATATATATTTCTTCAAAATTCAACTAGTCTAAATAAAAAGAAACACTTTAAAATAAAACTTCATAGTCCCAAAACTCTAACGAAATCTTTCCACACCCACAAATGAGAGAGGAAAAATGAAATGAATCAGCCTAAGTTAAAGATATACATAATGCAATTGTAAGAAAGACAAATAAATCAAGGTTAAATTCAAAGTTTGGATTATTCCTGCTAAAGAAGAGTCCAATTTATTTGTCTTTCGTACTGTTACATTATTAATATATTAATATTTTGATTTTTGTCCACGTCATTATAAAGACATATTTAGATCAATTTTACATCGATAAGGCATATCTTACCCTCAACTATTGATAAATGGTATATTTGGACCACATTCTAAAATTGATGGTATTATTGTTCGGCGAAATGGTCTGATGGATTTTTATATTTGTATGAGTTACTATTCTGAACCTTCTAACTTAGCATTTTGTCAACTGAACCCTTTAACTTAAATGAAACTCAACATTTTAAATCCTTTTGGCTTTTGTGTGAACTTCAAACGCCCAATGAAAATGACACGTCATTTATTATTTATTTTTTAAAAAAAACAATATTTTCTTCTTTCACTCCATTACTCCCTTCATTGTTACTTGAGCAACTTCTACAACTCTTTCCTCCATTTATACCAATGAATCACCATTAAATACCTTAATATATTTTTAATTTTTGAGGGAAGAGAAACGAAAAGAAAAAGAGAAGGAAATTGAAAAGGGAGAAAGAGAGAAATGGAGGTCTGAAGAACAGGGAAAGTGATGATTGAAGAGGAAAAAGAAACGGGATGGGTGGGGAAAGAAGAAAGAAGTGAAACATTTATTTTTAATTTTGTTTTTTTTTCATTTTTTCTTAGTTTCTTTTTCTTTTAATTATTTTAAATTTAAATTCTTATGTCTACGCTTTTTTTGCGCGTGTAATCACGTATTTATTCTAACTCATTAATCAAGTTGCCACATAAGCTTGATCAACCGTCAGAGGGGTTTAAAATATTAAGTTTCATTGAGTTAGAAGGTTCAGTTGACAAAGTTCTAAGTTGAAAGGTCCAAAATACAAAGACATACAAGTATAATGGTTCATCAAACCATTTCTCCTTATTGTTCATCAAGTGAAGTTGCAAATATATTTTTACCTTTAGCATTAATTACGTAAATATATTAATTAGTATCATGCATAACCTTTAAGAAAAATTTAATATAAGGTGCAATTTGACTAACATAACCCTACTATCAATTATTATTAAAATGGTTTGTACTTTTTGAAAACGATAAAAGCAACATTTTTCACATTAAAATAGTCTTATAACTTTAAAATGACTACTTTTTGAAACTAGTAGTTATGTAATTATTAAGGGCAAAATTGGAAAAAAATGACTAATTATTTATTGATTGTTTAAATTGACAATTAATTTTGGACAACTATATTTAGTATACCTGACAAACAATAGTGGACGAATGGAGTATATCAAATCCAAATATAACAAGTAAAAATGAACAGAAATTTACGTAAGTTGGTGACACGTTAATTTAGTAGTTATTCATATAGGGACCATGGCATATTAGTTTGGTGGCTTAAGTCATCCGTGGACCGTTAAAGTTATTCGCATAATTCGTTTAGACACCTCAATTAGACATTATACCTATTGAACACCTTTACCGTTCAAAACATTTACCTATTAAATACATTTTGGTGACATGACATCAGGAGTATATTACGGATCTAAGGAAGAGCGTGAAGCCAGAAACTTATTTTGGCAGACCAATAAAAAATGGAGATATCAACATTAGAAAAATTATAACTTAAAACATATAAAAAAAAAAATTAAAAAATCCCTAGCATTATCTTCCCCAATTTGTCTTCCCTACTCAATCCAATATTTTCATCAGGCAAATTTCTTCGCCACAATCCCTCGACACACCTCTTTCCCAATAAAAATAGTGTGTACTAGCAAAGAAGAAACTGGGAAAGGATGAACGTCAGGGTGGGTGGGTGCCTAGGTCTTTGGCAAAGAAGAAAATGGGGAGAAAGGTTTTTCCAATATTTTTTTGGGTGCTGAAAATAAATTTTAATTTTATTTTATTTTTAATTGTTATTATGGGCCCAAGGCCACATGTCTTTTTCTGTTTAGTTATTATGCCATGTCATCGCGAGTGAATGACACACAATTTGTATTTTTAGTTGATTGTCAAAAAATGTTCAATAGATAAAATTTTTTTACTAATAAAGGTGTTTAATTGGAACAAACATAAAATAAGATGTCCAATTGAAATATGCGGACAACTTTAAGGGTGTGTTTGGTATGAAGGAAAATGTTTTCCATGGAAAATGTTTTCCTAGAAAATGTTTTCTTGGAAAATAAGTTGATTTTTGACTTATTTTCTCATGTTTGGTTGGTGAGTAGAAAATATTTTCCGAAAAAAGTTTTTAGTGTTTGATTTATGAATGAATAATGTTTTTGAAAAATTTCTTTTATTTTTACTAGAGTAGAAAATAATTGTTGAAATTGAAAATATTTTTTAAAAACAAACTTAATTTTTTTTTTGGGGT
>NW_006239221.1:479538-505856 GCF_000226075.1 Solanum tuberosum | reverse complement strand
TAAAAAATTGAAATTAGAAATATCTTTTGAAAACAACTTTTAATATTTTTTTGAGAGGGGTGGTGGTTGGGGGTCTGGTTTGAGGGTAGGGACCAAATAAATTGATTTTTTCAACATTTTTTTTTAATTGGAAGTTGGAAGAGAGTTTTGGAAAATGTTTTCCTTAAGTTTTGAAGGGAAGTCATTTTCCTTAAATTTGAGGAAAATGAGTTGATTTGGAAAACATTTTCCAAAACATTTAACCCAACAAAACATGAGAAAATTGGAAAACATTTTCTGAAAAATGTTTTCCTTCATACCAAACACACCCTAAGTGGAGCTTAGTTTGGTCCTAGTACACCCATAAATGCATATCTCTATCTATTTTGGTCCCACCGATACATGAATAAAACGTGTTGGTTGTGTTTTATTTTAAAATAAAAATACAAAGTTTACTAGCTTGTATAATTATATTGGGTGGAATAAATTTATGAGTGAACGTTCAAATATGTTCACGAACTTTGAAAAAATTAATTTTATATATTTTATTAATATTTGGGCTCAATCATGCCATTGTCATTATAGAAAAAGTTCATTAATCATGCTATTGTTTTTTAACCAATAGACCTAATGGTTTTGCGAATTTTGTATCAATAGGGGCATATCTTACCCCAACTATTGAAAAATGGTACACTTGGACCACTTTCTAAAATTCAATAGCATTATTGTTCAGCAAGTGAAGTAGTAAATATATTTTTACTTTTAGCATTAATTACGTAAATATACTTAATTAGTATGATAACATAATCATTTTAAGTATTTTTTAATTAATATATCAAATTCAAATATAATAGGTAAAAATGAATAAAAAATTTACATAAGTTGGTGGTACATTAATTTAGTAGTTATTCATATAGGGACCATGTCAGTACACCCCTAAATGCATATCTCTATCTATTTTGGTCCCGGCAATTAATGAATAAAACGTGCTGGTTGTGTTTTATTTTAAAATAAAAATACAAAATTTACTAGCTCGAATAATTATAGTGTATAATAAATTTATGAGTGGACGTTCAAATATGCTAATGAACTTTGAAAAAAATAATGTATGTATTTTATTAATATTTGGGTTCAATCATATCATTGTTGTTATAGAAAATGTTTATTTATATCATTATTTTTTAATGAATAGACCTAATGGTTTTACAAAATCATTTTTTCCACGCAACTTCTTTATTAGAAGTTCATATTACCAAAATTAAACTAGTAAAAAAAAATCAAATATGACATCAAACTTTGAAAAAGATTTATCTATATCATATGTTAATCATTTGGCCGAGTCATGCCACATTTACTTTTGCTCAAAGTCGATAAATAGCTAAGCCTTTTCTCAAAGTTTGATAGCATATTTAAACTTTTTTTTACTAGTTTAATCTTGGTTACGTAAACCTCTAACAAGAGGCCACATGGGAAAAATGATTTTGCAAAACCATCAAACCGTTAAAAAATAATGGCACAAATGGACCTTTACATAACACAGTGACATGATTGAGCAAAATTATTAATAGATGATATAAATTAGCTTTTTCTCAAAATTTGATAACATATTTGAATCTACCTAAATTACTGCAATAACACAATTATCATTACTAGTCCGTGATTGTCATTGGCCATCACATCACTATCGATCACTAATGTTAATATTGATGCTAACTTCTAGAGTATGGTTCATCAGATAAATAATTTTTACAACGCATGCAAATTATTTTATGCTAATGATATTTAGTTTTTATATTTAGATATTGAGCGAGCAAAGAATTTTCTCATAATTATCAAGTGTATAGAGATAAAATTTCAATAATCAGATAACTATATTCAAATTCAAACATCATAATCATCAAAGATATGTATAGTAGTATTTTGCAAAATTATCAACAACAAAAAATAAAAAAAACTTGTGTGGTTGTGAGACATTTTGATTCTCAAAAATGACAAAAGTAGTCTCCTAATAAGGCCTATAAATACTATTGTTGGTGGAGGAATGAAAATCCATCCACATTATTTGTATTATTACCATGGCACAAAAACTTACTATCCTTTTCACCATTCTCCTTATGGTTATTGCTGGTAAGTCATTTCATATTACTCTTATGTCTTAGAAGGGAAAATGATCAAATTTGTTCATTTATTATGCAAAAAAAAAAAAAAAATTTTTTACAATGCAGCGATTTTTAATAATAATTAAAAAAACAAAATCGCTGCCACAGCAGCGATTTTTAATAAAATTCCGTTGTAGTCTAGTTGGTTAGGATACTCGGCTCTCACCCGAGAGACCCGGGTTCAAGTCCCGGCAACGGAAATTCCTTTTTTTTTTTTTTTTTAATGTTAGTCAAGTAGTACAAATATACATGTAAAATTCACAAATAGCTATTTTTAGACCTTGTAATTGAAAAATAGTTATTATATGAAGTTTCAAATTTCACAAGTGAAACTTTGTTGAATTTTGAAATTCTATAATAATAGCTATATTTTTCAAAAACAAGGCCAAAAGGGGCAAGTTATTAATATTTCTACTAAATAATATACCTTCTTCCGTTATAATTTCTATATGACATGTCACCTCACAACCCAACCCCAACCTATCCACCATTAACAACACTAATATCACTATTTCGATCTGATCTCCATTGGTATATGAAAAGCTTGGATCTCAAGAGCGAATTTGAAATATATAATAATAACAATAATATATTCAGTTAAAATCCTATAAAGTGAGGATTGAGGAGGGGAGAGTGTATACAAACCTTATCCATACTTTGTTGAAGTAAAAATGTTGTTTCTAACCCTCGGTTCAAGTGAAGCAAAGTAAAGAAGTAATAAAACAGAAAAACGACAGTAAAGAAAAACATAACAACTAAAAATCACAAAATTGAAAGTTTAATACATTAGTTTTACAAAATATAGTTTTGGATTTTGCAGCTCATGACAATTCATTCCACTCCACGAAAATTCATGTGATGGCCCAAGATGTGACGAAACTTTTTCAGGAAGATCCAATTTGTAACAAACCTTGTAAAACACACGATGATTGCTCTGGTGCTTTGTTCTGTGAAGCCTGTCGGAGGGCCGCGGGGACATGTGGTCCCTGGCGGCGCCAGGATTTTCAATAAGGAGGTTCAAAATCTATAGAAATAGGCACACGAAATAGCTGAAGGGAATTCGACATCTACTATATATACATAAAAAATTATTTTAACCTTGTATAAATAATATAATTTTCCGCCGAAAAGAGTTTGGATGAACCCTTGTACTGGCTTCGCCCCTAGGCCCATAGGCCTGTAATTTCAATATTGTTGTCTTTAAGTGTTGTTCTTCTTTTCGACTTTTAGTCCTAAGTGACCAAAGTGTAATTCGAAAAGAAGAAAAAAGTACTCCATATGTCTGTGATATATGCTTTAATTGTGGCTAATAAGAAATCGACTATGCTTGTTGATTTGATAAAAATATGTTATCAAGGTGTAATGTGTAATCATCAAATTAAATAAAAGATCATTGTATTATGTGTGTTATATATGTTTCTTTTCGTTTTATACAAGTGTGGTAAAAGTAACCCATAAAATATGATCCGTCGTAAGTTTGCATGAGTTACTATTACGCTCATTTATTAATATAATCTATTTTAATAAGCACATTTAAAAGATGAGTTGATTTGAGCTAAATATGTAGCTCAAATTAAGGCATGTAAAATATTCTTATCAATTGTATTAATCACGACTTTTAAGTAACTAACAGTTATTATGATAGAGTGGTGAGTACTCCTCATTCTTAAGAACATTCGGGTTAGAGTTCTTCTTGGTACAAAGATATTTTTGTTAGAAAGAACTTTAACTCATTGAGTGAAAGGATTTCTACTTGATATCAAGAGTTTAAAGTGTTTTAAGAGAGTTTGAAACCGAAAAAAAAAACACTATAAGAAAGATTAACATTATATTTTATTATCCTTTTGATCATAGTATATATGACCAACATACAATTAGAGACATTTATGTTTTGTTTTTTTCTTAGTCAACATTTTCCTTTGTAGTATAAATAGAATACGAAAAAAGATTATATGGGAGACAATATTTTTAGGTAAACACTTTTGATGTGTTTTGTGGGTTGTATCTGTTTGTCTCTATTTTGGATCTTTTTTTAATATTTTCTGATAAAATTATTTATGTATGAGTTCAATTCTCATCTCCCTTGAATTAAATCTTGTGGGTGTGTGTTCAAATTACAGAATTACAAATCTGTATTTGTTGGTTTCTAATTTAATTCAATTATGGGATTGTTTTTTCTTTCTTCTCTATCTCCTCTCAATTTCTGGATTATCTATTGAATTACAAAATCGAACCGAAAACCAAATCAAACCGCAAATCGAGTCAAATCGAGAAAAAAAATCCGACTAGTGATTGGTTTGACTTGGTTTGGTATTGAAAAAAAAAACCCGACTATATTTGGGTTGGTTTGGTTTTAACTAAAAAAAATCAACCCGACATTATATATATAATTTTAAAATTTTATTTATACATAAAAATATTTACTTTGATATAATTTTTAAATATTTCTTATACTTTTTCATAGTTTTTATCTTTTAATATATTATTTCAAGTTTGAAAATTAGAATTCTGAATGGTTCAATAAAGATTATAGTCCACAGATGTTGGTAATTATAATAAAGCTTAAATCAAAATCAAATTAATACTAATGCAAAAAGAAAATCAATTCAACACTAAGAATGACAATAATATTGAATATTTGTTCTTTGGTTTTATATTGGTTTAGACAATTCAAATACATAATCTAATTTTAATTTCCTTTAATATTTAGTCATGTAACTAATACTTATTAACTTAATTTTAGCATGATTTAGTACTTTTAAATTATGATCATTTTCATTATGACTTGTTAATTTGCAATATTTGTTTTACGCAATTTCATTATTATTATTATTATTTTGTTGGATATTTTAGTGTCATTACTCATATCATATTTTGTGTTATTTTCTTAAGAAACACCTTAGATAATTGTATTTTGGTAGGACTAAAGAAATATTTGAAGTACAAGTAAATTATATGTTTGTATGAATACTTTACCTGAAAAACCCGAAAAAACCCGAGGTTGAAAAACCCGAGTTTTATTGGTTTGGTTTGGTTTATACATTTAAAAATCCGACACAAATGGTTTGGCTTGATATTTGAAAAACCCGAACCAACCCGATCATGTACACTCCTAAATCTCTCTATCTTGTATTTCGTTTTATATTACTTTCCGATGCGAATCTAAATTTAGTCGAATCCCAATGCGGATATCGGACACTTAATAGAAATCTTAAATAAAAGAATTGTTAGGACTGAAATAATTAGGTGTCATGCGGAAGCTAAGAAAACAAATTTTGGAAGGCCATGAGTAAGAAGACAAATGAAAAATATACCATAAGATGCAAAGATTTAACGTGGTTTGGTCAATCGACCTACGATCACAAAGGTGATGAGCAATCCACTATATACACATGAGAGTACAAATATAGAGAGAAATAACTTCAACCAATTCACTCGAAATATAAGGAGGTTCGCACAAGTGATAACATATCACTTGTGTCCCACAAATTCTCCCCTTAACCAAAACTCTTAAAACCCCTAGGACTACATTGTGAATGTTGATTAAGTTTGAAGGAACGAGTCTTTATTTATAGAGTTCTAACTTTTTTTCTACAAGAAAAGGATTAGCCAAATATAGAGAGTTAAGGAAAACAAAAAACCTATTAATTATGGTAAAAAACTCAGGGCAAATAATATCACCAATAAGTAAACAAATGTCTCAACTAAGATACAACACAGCTTGTTGATCAGAAAATAAATTAAACTTCTACCCTAATTAATCTTTGCATGATAAATATAAGCTTTGAAGATGCTTTTACATTGCAGACACAA
Source organism: Solanum tuberosum (assembly GCF_000226075.1). Lineage (NCBI taxonomy): Eukaryota > Viridiplantae > Streptophyta > Magnoliopsida > Solanales > Solanaceae > Solanum > Solanum tuberosum. The sequence goes on along the minus strand of NW_006239221.1, from coordinate 499,905 downwards.
GCTATTTGCCTAGCCATACTATTTGAGTAGTTGTGCATATTTCAATTCCCTTAAGGGTGTGGTAGGTATGGAGGAAATTTCAGATTTTTTCATGTTTGATTTGTTAAAATATTTTTACAAATATTTGTAGGAAAATAAGTTCGTTAAAAATGAGAAAAATGACTTCTCTAATAGAAGTAGAAAAACAAGTTCTACAAATAATATTTTACATTGTCTGTATCCTTCCACACTCCAACCTCCTCCTCCCCCCTTCCAAAGCCCCTATCTCCATCACTCTATACCCCACCTCTCATTGTATTTGTCTCAATTATATACAAATATTTTTAGAATAATATTTTTTTACTTACGTGTCAAACACGAGAAAATAAGTAAGATATCCACTTATTTTTCTAGAAAATAAGTGGAGCAATGGTAAGATTACTTGATGTCATCATTGCTTGTTGGATCAATTGATTTTGAAAGAACCAAATATGACGATCAGAACGTGGTACAATAAAATCAATTTTGGCTAATAGTAGGTGATGGAGTAGTTGTGATTCCATCAAGATATCTCATGAGTTGATGTTCATTTAGTAGCCCATCACAAATAATTGTTAATCGATAACTAAGTAACAATTAGATTATACATAAACTACAATCCTAAAAGTGGTTACCTTGGTGACATTTCTACGTTTTTTTAGTCAGTAATGTACATTTTGCATTTTTGTGATCCAAATTGCAAATATATCTTCCAATCTTTTGGGCCCAAAACTATTTGACCTAACAAAAAACATATTGGCCTACATTGTCAGGCATACCATTCTACTCACGTTATTGCATTTAATGGGAGAAAATACATTTTGATCATAGTCTAAAACCAATCTATTGGGCCCAAAAAAACATCATCACATAATGCAAAGATCCATAAACCTACTTCATTCATTTCATAACCCTCTAGTTTTTAATGTGTACCTAAATTCTTGTTGTACATTTTGCCATCATTAGTTTCCATTTTTTCAATAAAACCAAAAAAAAAAACAAAAACGATGAAGTTGCTCGATCAGATGGTAATCATTCCTCACTTTCAACTCTAAGATTGTAAAGTACGTTAGGGAGGAGTTAAAAAAGAACTCTTCTACACTATCACATAAGCAAATACTTAATAAATAACCTACTATATTAGTTAAAATTTACATAAGTATGGTATGTACATACTCAATGAAAAAATAATATATTGGACTCTATCTAAATACGCATCTTCACATATCAAGAACTATGAGATCGCCATGCTTGACTCCTTTTCAGTTTAGATTCATAATGCTCAGGAGTGGAGCCAACTTGGGGTTAGAGGGTTTATTTAAACCTTATCCGACGAAAAATTACACTATTTATACATGATTAAAATTATTTTTCATGTATATATATAGTAAATGTTGAACCCCTTCGACCAATGTGTGTTTATTTTTCATTTTTTTAAACCTCTTAACAAAAATTCAGACTATCACTTCTATTGCATATTATTATATAAATTTCAAAAGCAGCCATTTTTTTTGTTTTGATTCCTGATATTTTGATCTAGAACTATACTTTCATTAAATATTAAAAATATATCTATCTCATTTTTTTTATGAATAGAGTGGGGAGTTTTATCATATTAAAGAATAAGTGAATCTTCGTTTACCTACGGATCTTGAGTCATGGATCTTTCTATAATTCTTTAACATATAAATTTAGTTTCATAAAGTTATTACCGAACTAAAGTACCATATTTCCCTCCAATAAAATTATACCGAGAAACATAGAGGTTGGAATCTATTAAAACTTAGCTCAAGATATATAATTTGTTAAAAGATATATAGTAATACGTAGTTATAATTGGCACTTTGCGAGCAATATTTTATAAGGCTACTTAACTAGCCATACATAATAGTAATTATGAATCAATCATCAACTAATAATTATATATATAAGTAAGTAATATTAATTAATACATATGACAATATTTTATGTACAAAATTTTCCTAACCCTAAAAGAAGGGCATCATTTCTTAATGATGTCTCCACTACTCTTATATAGTAATTTTTTTTCCTAATTAAAGGGTTCTTTTCTAATTTAAGTGCTACAAATATATTTATTTATTTTTCAAATACAAATATTTTCTTCTTTTTTTTCTACTACAAATATTTTCCAATAACTTCTTCATATAATATTTTCTATTAGTTGTGAATTGGAGGTTTTCTCTTCGCCGGAGAATAATCCATTCCGGCTAAGTCTAGCACGTCGGGGTGGTGATCGGAGGATGTTTTCCGGTGACCGGTTTCCGGTGATGAATTGATTGAGAAATTTTCACTACTTGATTGACCTTTCAATATTGTGGTGTCGTGAGCTTTATTTCCTTCATTCTTGATATTCTGTAAATATATGTAAAATAAACTATATAAGTAATTTGAAAAATAAAATATAATTTTTAAAACTTTTTTATTTTATTTTATTTTTCATGAAAATTAACCAACCTCTGTTGAAGTAGTTGTCGTAATTGGACTAGAAGTAGAGGTTGTTTTTGTCATAAGTTTCCTATTTCTTCCTGCAAACATTACAAGAATAACTACTTGATGAATAAACAAACTAAAATTGAGCATTTAATTAATTAAGTTGAGTACTAGACATAATTTTGATGATGCAAATTTCATTAATATTACTAACAAGGTAAATAATTCATCAACATGTTAAAAATGTTAGAGATTAAAGGTTCGAGTCATGCTAAAGGTAAGTGTGAACACTGATCATTCTGATTAATGGTGTCTAGGCCTATGTCCTCTAGGACCATAATAATCTTCATGGATATTTGGTAACCAATGATGACTTATTTTGGCTAATTTAGAAAGTCTTCTCTTCATTGTAGTACCTGATGATGAACAATGGTCATCTTTGCAAATAATATTGACTTCTCCAACATCTCCATTTTCCTGCTAAAAATAACCATTATTAAGCTTTTAGCACTTTGAATTTCAAAATTAGGAAAACAAAATTCAAGTTTTTAGTACTTTGAATATAATTCTCACCTTTAACATGGGAATATTCCTTGATTGTGCTTCATAGACCAAAGTAGAAAAAAGTAAAAGAGAAAGTAGAAGAACTTGCTTCATTATCTCAAAGAAAAAAGGCTAAAAGTTAAAGAGATTGTTTAGAGTTGTTATATGTATGAGAGAAATGAACAAAAAGAACTTTGACAAAATTGGAATTGTCTAAAAGTTGGGAAGAATAGAAGAACTAAAGCTTAACTTCTTTTTGTTTCTTCTTATTCCACTTTCAAGATATATGAATAACACAAGTGATATACAAAAATGGATTCTTGGTTCATTATATTTATACACAAAACATATGTAAAGAGAAAAGGTATAGCAAATGATATAGGGACCACAAATATTTTTTTGGGGACATGGGATTAAATTGATATACTTTGAATTTTACTATGTTTTGTTTCTTTAGTGCATATGTGGGCACTAAGAATGAATAAGAGGGTCTTGATAAAGCTTAACATGCTTTTGAGGTCATTGTTATGAGGGGACAAGATTGTCTTCATGTAAAAAAGAAGAAAAAAAAAGAGAGTATATTTTTCTTGAAAAAATTGCATAATAGTAAACTCCCCAAAAGAAACAATATTCTAGCAATTGTAGACACTTTGGAAATGGAAGAAAGTGCAAAAAGTGATTATTATTATTTTTAATATAATATGTCCATAACTATACACACATTTTTAAGGGTAGGTTGTCTCTTGCTTGCTGGCTTGGTAACCGAAAATCCAAGAAAATTTAGAATTCCTTCCATATATATGTATTACCTTTGAGTTTAATAAGTTATTTACTTTTGAGAAAAATAAATTATCCTAGATTACTTTGAAAAAATTCTTTTGGCCAGAATTTGGCTAGAATAATAAAATAACATATTTCACACTATGTTATTTTACCTTTTTGAATATTTTTACCATTTTAACTTTAATACCTTTTAATTAATAAATGCAAAAAAGATCAGTTTATTTTAAAATAAAAAGAATATTATAGACTTTTTAAATTTTTGACCAAATTTTCTGGTCATTTAACATTACCCAAATTACTTTTCTCTATTATAGCAGGTAATTTATCTTATTTATTACTCCTATAAATCTCATATTTCAAGAAAATTTATCTGTAAATATAATTTGGATACTTTGATAGTGTAAAAAAAAATTACATTGAAGTCGTATGGTTTGTAACTTAAACCCTACACCTTTTGATATATATATATATATATATATATATATATTATTTATTCTGATATGAAATACTGATATTTTTTATATTGGAATTTAAAACTTGAAAATTTAAATTTTTGAAGTTGTGTTTGAATCTGCATTTTACTTAGAAAAAAAATTAAAGTTTTATGAGTGAAAGTCCCAAAAGTTTATCTAAGTTTGTTGTTGGAAACTTGAAAGTATTTCTAATCAAATATCACAATCAAACAGATATTTGAAGATAAATTTTCAAATCTAATCCAAATTAAATTTATGGCCAAACGCTAGCTTAATTAGTCCTCTGACAATTCTCATGCATGGAGTTTTAAAAAGTAAAGAACTCTTTTGAATCACAATGTCTTTCAATCATGTAGTCTAAACAAGTTAAGTTGAAAGTAAAAATTAAATAGTTATTAAAAAAAACATTCTTATTTAAATAAACTAATAGAAAACGCAAGATAAATAAATTGAAACGAACTTACTACTTGTTAGATGACTAATTTTGGATCACAAAAGAATTTACAAAGATAATTGGGTGGATCAATCATTCAATTGCTACATGATGTGTCAAGACTAAGATGAAGCCCATCCATATGATGGATCATTTGCCTAGACATAAAATTAGATAACTTGTATTAGTAAAACAAAACATACTTGTTTTTGGCCTTTCACTACTTTGCCATTTTTCATGACTAGTTAGATCATTCATATATCATGCATGTATATAGTTAAGTTCATAATTATTTTGTGTATCATAACCTGCAAGGAAAGGAACATATCAAGTGTGTTGATTTTTTCAAAGGGTTGTGAATTTTTCGAAAGATTGTGACCTTTTTGATAAGACGCAATAAGCATTTGTTCAACAACAAATTTTTCGAACTTCTTCTTTTTCTACACAAAGAAAGTTAGTGTACTTTACTATCGTTGAGTGGTTGACACTATGATTTTAGATATCAATACATCGATAAGTAAAATCGTTCTATCTTAATAGAGATATATTTCATTAACTCGGGTACTAGGTGGCAGTTGGAACAATTAAATATTGGATAATTGCCACGTCATCGGGGTGGGGTGGGTTTAGCAGTGGTAGTAATTGCAGACGTGGACGTTCTTGTCGTGTAGGCAGTTTGACACGGTAGACGAACCGGTCCACGTGGCTGTCATTTTCTGGGACCCATAATGGTGACGTGGAAGATATATGGCCACGTGGACACCGACGACTCATGAGCTTTGTTGGTTCTTTTGGTAGCACAAAAACATCCAACCATCCCATCTTGTCTCTCTTCACTCTTCCACAATCTTCACCTTATTTTATCAGTTTAGCAATTTCGATAACGATTTTAATTTTTTTTATTATCGGGATATTGATTCTTAATTAACAATTTAAAGTTTTTTTTTAATAGGTTAATCGACAATGTGATCAGTGGCGGATTCAGAATTTTCAATAAAGGGGTTCAAAATATGAAAAAAATAGATACACAAAGCAGTCGAAGGGGGTTCGACATCTACTACATATACCTATAAAATTATTTTAACCATGTATAAATAATATAACTTTTTGCCGAATGAACCCCGTAAATGTAAGGTGGCTCTGCCACTGAACGCGATAGTAAATTAAATAATTATATTTATACAATTTGGTACATAAAGTCTTTGACTTGGAGTTTAATTTCATACTTTTATTTTAGGCTGTCTCAAACTTTCGGTTATTCTACAATACGACAGTATTTGCTTTTGAGCAAAGAGGTATTCTGGCTATTGATCATGTCACGTGCATAGTTCATTTGATTTGTCACCTTTATTTTTCTAAGTGATTTTTCTTGATTTTTTTAAAATAAAATTTTAGTGGTTAAACTGATAAAGATCAATAATCGTTAAATCAATATCTTAAAGATTCTATAGAGGTTAACTTCAAACCGATAAGTTAAACCGATTAACTTTAAAACCAAAACGAACCGAGTGATTCTTGGAAAAGTTATTTCCGAAAAACTTTACGTTAAGTAACATGTATATGCCTCGATATTGGTGTCGGTCGGTGTTATGTTGTTTGACCATTGAATAAAAAGAATTTAGGGGTAATTGTAATTTTATATTATAAATTACTTTTCACCTAATTCTTGTATTGGCCGGAATTAATGGAGAAATGAGACAATTCCGTTAGGTTACGTAGCCGCTCCGTCGTCGTTTTGCTTGGCGGCAATTATATTGACTTGATAATGTGAATGTCAAGCAAGTACGGAAGTAAATTCAAGATTCAAAGTTTATGAACTTTAATGATTTTAATTGAGTACGAAAGTAAATTCAAGATTCGAAGTTTATGAATTTTAATGATTTTAATTCTTTTTGAAAAAAACCTTCATTATTATATGTGTTTAAGAGGAATCGAGTCTCTCTACTTTCACAAGCTAGTAATTATAAAGTCTGCGTACGCTCTATCCTCCCTAGACCCCAATAATTAGTAAAATTTCACTAGATATTATTATTGTCGTCCAAGAAGAATCAAATCCTCATTAAGGAGAGTAATAAGGTTAAGCAAGTTCTAATTCTAAGTTTCTAATACTAAATCAAAATACTATATTTTATTACTAGATTCTCTATAAATATCTCTTATATAAAATAGATTTTTCAATATAAATGTAAAATTTTGCGCAAAAGTTCCTATAAGTTCTTGAGAATCCGCACGCCACCTAGATCCTCCCTTGCATGCCTAAGTAAAAGAATATTTCTTTTTTAACGAAGAAATTACTTTTGAACTTGACTTTATCACTTGTCGTTAGCTATCTTTTAAGGACATGTAATCATAAAAAAATTGATATAATAGCCTTAAAAATAAAATCATAACATGTTTAGTGATGTACATAGAATTTTTCGTGCAATCCCGACATGTAAAAGAAATGAACAAATTGAAGAGAAGAATGAACAATTATTTTTAAAAATTTAAGTTTTCTTGAACAATTAATTCCCATACATTTTTCAGTTCAAATATTAAACAGCTTTTTTCTATTTTTTTTCTTTTTCTAATAAGCTAGATTTTTTAGTAAAGATAAAGACTTTTGAGATGATTTTAAATAGATGTGGCTAACAATCTATCAGCCGACAGAGAAACATTTGATCTTTTTTTAAAAATAAAATAAAATAATAAATTATTAGAATTTAAAAAATAGTGCACCGTTTTGTTTTTATATATGATTATTTATTTAATTATTTCAGACATATTTTAAGAGTCTGTTTGGACAAAAAGAAATAGCAGTTATTCAATTTAGTGTGGGAGTTAGCTGGAATTTTGTCACGATCCAACCCATCAGGCCGTGCGGGCACCTATATACTACCACCTAAGTAGGAGAATCCTCATAACCCAACAATTTAAAACATGCGAAAAATTAAATAAACGGAAATAACATACTAACGAAATTCTTTATTAAAAACTTTTAAACAATTTCAAGTTAAGACTTGTAAAGTAATTAACACTCTCAAAGATCTAGTCTAAACAGGTACAAGAGCTACTAAGAGTACAACTGGACATGATAATTAAAAGACACAGCTCCCACCATGCGGAAGGAAGAATAGAAGCTGCTGGAGATTTTCTTCGTCTTCTCCTAATGAAACCTCACCGATCCTGCAACAGACTATGTCAAAAGACATAGCAAGAGTAGTATCAGTACAAAACACGCGTACTGGTAGGCATCATCGGTCAACCTGACGTCCACCACATAACATAAGAAACCAACTAGTAAGATCATGAAATAAACCCCTCGCTTCTTCACCTTTACCCTCTCTTGAAATACCTCCCATATACACTACTATTCTGCCTATTGTCATCCTTCTCAATCAACCTACCTATCCGATACTTGATCATGGTCTAACCATTCTAACACATAGAGAAATTCCCCCAATATAGCCACCAACATTTCAATTAACCGTTCACGTCATACCCCTACTTCCTCGTCACATTACCCTGCCATAGTCACATAATACATTACATCAAGCTCCCTTAATACTAATTAAACCCAATCTCTTTTCCCCAAGGTGAAATCCACCTAAGCATATTTCATCACACACACTACCTCTACTCCTCGCCATTACAACCCACGAACAACCCTTACTATCTATTACTCGCCTCTTGACCACTTTGCCCTTCCACTATACTCCACAGGTTCACTCATTACGACGGACAATCAAACATCACCCATCATACACGTGCCCACTAAGTGCAACATAAGCAAGTCAAAACAACACTATACTTGTATGCGCATATCAAACATATACAATATCATCAATATTTACGAACAACGAATAACTTCACATTTTATATCATATCATTGGCCCTATCATGGGACCCAAATTCAAACAGTTAGCATGCCTGAACGTGGCAACCGATCCCAAGTTAGTGTGCCGAAATGTGGCAGTCGATCCCATATTTATGCCGAAACGTGGCAACCGATCCCATACTTATGCCGGAACGTGGCAATCCGATCCAAGTTAATTATGTCGGAACATGGCAATTCGATCCCATTCACACACCACAATCAAAAACACAAGTACATCGTCAAGATCATATATTTAAGTCATGATTTCATGGCAATGATATTCATCTATCTCATTTACAACAAGTGTGATCAACATTGCAACATTCATACATACACAAGTATCACAATGAAGCAAGAACAAACATACATCACACAAATATAGAATTACAATCATCACCTACGAATTACTCCTCAATCCCTAACGCATATGTAATAATTGACCATTCTCAGTCCTAGTTTGTCGTTAGGATTTCTCATTAGGTTTTAATCACCATTCATCATAATTCCTCAATTTCATCACTTCAATTATCGGATGTAACATACATTCATAAATATAGTTCCACTCTTGATTTCATGTCCTCATTCTTGACTCAATTATATCCATGATAGCAATTCTAGGTTTTTCTAACAACTCATCAATTCCCCCTCACAAGGCATAACCCACATACTTTGAATTCTAAGGATTATTTATGTAATTTACTCGGTGCACGAAGGTCTACACACAACCATACCCTTGATTTACATATATCACGTAGTAAGCACATATTTAAAACTACTCAATTGTAAAACCTAGCCTACCTGGGAGCCAAGCAGTTGTACGGAGTTTTTGATTTCGATTCGAATTTTTTGGGCTCGTGACGGTGAATTTAGACAAGAATTCGTAAGATTTCGCCATCCCCACACTAGAAATCTCCTTCTCCTTCATTCCTAAACTTAGAGCAGCTTTTCTGAGATTTCTAGGGTATTTTACGATTTATTTAGGTATTTTAGGAACATGGAGAAAATAGGATTTTTCGTAATTTATGTTTTGCCTCGCTTATCCCTCTCTGGCGCTAATTTACCCCTCTCTGGCGGCGGCGCTCCAGCGGCACCTGGCCTGCCCTGGCGGGTCAGTGGGCCAGATTTTCTCAAATCTTTACTTTTCCTAATTAACGACGGTTCGGATCGTTATAAATTTCCACTTTTAATAGGAGGAAACTAAATAAACTTTAGAATAAGTTGTACTGCTAATAAGTACGAATTAGTTAATAGTTGTGATTTGTTTGGAATAATGAGTTAAAAGCAATTATGAATTCAACAAAAGTACTACTCCCTCTGTCTCAATTTATATGACTTACTTTCCTTTTTAGTCAGTCCCAAAAAGAATGACACATTTCTATATAAAGTAACAGTTTAATTATAAAATGTCTATTTTACCCTTAATGAAATGATTTACAGCCACACAAATTTCTATCATTCATTTTAGACCACAAATTTTAATAGTTTTCCTTTCTTTCTTAAAGTTCGTGCCGAATTAAAGTATCTCACATAAAATGGGACGGAAGGAGTAATAGACCTTCTGGAAAGAACTTTTCATTTTCTTTAAACTATGAGTTCTTATTTAAGAAAAAGAATTCATAATTTGTTGTTTTGCTATGAATTAGCGATACATTACCAATCGTAAAGGTGTTACTCTACATTTGTTTTGGAAAAATAGTTTGCTTTCTTTATATAATCTGGAACAACTTGCATCTCATAAGTTAGCTTTTTCATTGAATCTGATCCAAAATTTATTTAGGGTTTATTTAAAAAAATAGCCACTTTTCAATTCTTGTGATCGAAAAATATCACACATGAAATTTCAGTTACATGAATTGAAAAATGGTCACTGGGCGTTATTTCTACTATTTCTTATTATGATATTAAAGTCGTAAGTTTCAGTTCTTGCTTTTTTAGATATTGGACTCTTAGGGGTCGTTTGGTTTGAATATGAGTTATGATGGGATAAGCTATGTTGGGATAAGTTATGTTGGGATTAGTTATGATGGGATAAGTTGTCCTGCGATTATTTCTTATTGTGTGTTTGGTTGGGATAAGTCAAAATAATATATATTGATAAATTTTAAGAACAAGTTGTTTGTTTACAAAATTACCCTTCACTTTATTTAAACTTTTTAAATATTTCTTTGTGAGCTTTAGTTATTCATTTTTTTAAAATAAAACTTTTTATTTTATTTAACTTAAATATTTTTGTTTATGTATTCCCATGATAAGTACCATGTGTATTTAAAAATATAACTTTTTCTTATTTAGCTTAAAAAATAGAACTTCCCTCTTAAGTTTATTAAAGAGAAGAAAATTTAATGAGAAAATCAAAATAAAATAAAACATAAGAATTAGTCAAATAAAATTCATAAATAAAAATTATATTTATATAGTATAATTTTTTAATAGAAAAATATGTATAATTATCATAAAAATAAGGAGTAGTAAATATTATTATACATGGTATTTAAAAAAAAAATGTAAAATATACATAAAATGTAAAAAAATGATGTATAAAAAGGATTTAAAGGGACAGAATTTGTCATTTACCTATTTTATCTCGGGATAAGTTATCCCGGGATTACTATACCACCCATGGGGAGGGATAACTTATCCCGGTACTAATTATTAATCCCGGGATAAGTTATCCCGGACTTGCCAACCAAACAACATAATTTTTTTTTATCCCATCACTATTATTTCTAATCCCTCACACCAAACAAGCCCTTATATTATATTATCTAATGATCGAGGTATATCCAATATTAGTTATGTAAGTAAAGTGAAGTTTTTTAACGTCGATTTTATTGTGGAAGAAAAAAAATTGACCTTACTATATGATTTCAACTATTTTTTACTTAGTGAGTTAAACCAAAAATTTGCTACTTATAAAATAAAATAAAAAAACGTTACTAAACATATTTTTATGATTAGCCAAAAGTTTCACACATGTACCATCAACATTTATCTTTATATTTTATTAATAAATATGTATGTATCGTCCATTCAAAAACTTATAAAAATCTGTTGAGATGTTCAAACTTCTTAATCAAAGTGGAACCCACAATAAGTTTGATTATACGTTACTGTATATATTTGATAATATTTTATGTTGATCAGTGATAGACAGAGTCAGAATTTTAATTTATGAATTCTGAAGGTTAGAATAACAATTTTAAACGATAATAACTGAATTTTAAATATAATATTTATACATATTCAACATTTTTGTAAAATATAATTATATTGCTTAAGTGAAAACTACTCAATTCGAACAAACATGTATTCTAAATTCTAGTTCCCCCCTATATCGACTTTATGTCACTTAACTACCAAAACTATCAAATTAGAGATAGATTTTGCTGTATTGATCTCCAACCAAAGTGCGGCAAAAATTTGGCCAGGAGATCAGTTTATATATATATATATATTATTTTTTATTTTATTTTTTAAAAAAAAAAACTGTATATTGTCTTATCTTTATTATTACAAATTAAATATCAACACATTTTGATTTTTAAATATGTATTTTTATGTGGCTATATTTTTAGCACAGTTGTTCGGATTAGATTTTTGATTAATAGAGTTGAAAATGTATATATTAAATTATTAATGTCCATTAAATTCTGTCATTCATACGTCAAATAAAATGGCGTGATTATATTTTCAATTTAATTTGTATATACACAATGATATATAGTGTAAAGATCGATGAGAGATAATAAATATTTCATAAAATTAATTAGTAAGATTTATGCACATTGAGAAAAAATTAATTAATTTTATAAATTAATAAATAATTTAAAATAATTATTTTAATAATGTGAATACTCTCTCCGTTCACTTTTAATTGTCATGATTTTCTTTTTTAAGAGTTAAATTATAAGAACTTTGACTAATATTTTACGATGTATTTTTTCATCATATTGATATGCAAAAATTACAATTTATAGTACTTTTCGTATAGTTTTTGAATATCTAATAATTCTTTTGTTTAAAATATCGAACTAATGTAATCTAATTTAACTTTAAAAATTAGTCAAATTGACTTTCAAAAAACGTAACATAACAATTAAAAATGGACTGAGGAAGTAACTATGAAGTGAACTTAATTAAATGCTCTTTTGTACTAGTGATCATTTAACTATACAATGGCAACCTTCAACTTGAACATACATAAATTAAATGTGAATATCCCTTCTTTAATTATATTCAATAATTATAAATAAATGCTACCAAACTCAAGTGCACAGAAGTAGAACTAAGAAGATTTTTTTTAAAAAAAAAAAACTCTTCAGAGTTCAGCCTTAATGGCCTGCTTTTAATTTCCTTTTTCTTTTCGGGTTTCATGATTTATTTTTATACTTTTCCGTCTCAAAATATTTATCGTCTTTGCTGAATATATTAATTTGTTTCAACATATTTGTTATTTTAAAAAAGAAGAAGATAAAATTAATTATTTTATATTTTATTTTTAGTAGTAATTGTTCTTAAAGACTATAAACACCGCAATTATATAACTAACTATGGTGTTTGATCCATCCTACCCGCGCCTCAATTAATTTCATAAAATATCTACCACCTCCTATCAACAACATGTATCAATTAACTCTGTCTAAACCTAGAATAGATGGGGGGAAAAATCACCTAATATTTTTGTTTCTACTGAATTTGAATCTGAAACTTTACGATTCTCCATCTACTTCATTGCCACATCTTTGAGTGCAATTATAGAATAAATATTCAATGAAAAAATTATACGTTAAAACGTAAAACATGAGTAAAATAGTTAAACACCATTTTCTAATTAATATTTTCTGAAATGATATATAAATAAAAAGCATGATAAATATTTTGCGATGAAAAAAATACCTTTTTTAAAATTTATTTTTTGATGAATATATAGGACCACAAACTCAAACAAAAAAAGAGAGTAAATTAACAAAAGAAGCCATGAAATGATGGGTAATGCAAGTTGAGGAATTATTAATTGCACATGAACAGAAAAAAACATCTCATGCATGATTAAATGCAGAGTTATATAGGGCCACCAAATAATTACTCATGCAGGTAGTTCAAATAGATTTGTATTTAATGCATATGAAATTATATCAGAGATTTCGAATTCAAGTCTCTTTGAGTATAAAGTTATTTTATCCTCAATGTAGAAGTTTTCAACGTATGAATATTGAACATCAAGTGAAGCAAAAAACAAACTATATTATTATAATATATTTATTGGAGAAGCCATAATATTTTATTGGTGAATATATTACAAGTGGAATAATTTGGGCATGGCTAAAAAAAGCATAACTATGTATTCTTGTCTAGAAGGGTTACTAATTAAGGTGTAATTAATGACATTATTAATTCATGGGATGTCATACGTACTACTAAAAATTTATAGCTTGTGAATTTGTGATAAAATTTTGTGTAAAATTTTTAGGCCATGGTCTAAAAATATCTCTTTTAAATAGATTAAAAATTTAATGAGAAAATATTTTTAGACCACAATTTAAATTATCGTCATATAACATTTTGTCTCATTGAGCAACATATATATGAGCAGACTATTATATTAGATTCGAATCTAATATTTTCCAGAATGGTAATTTGATAAGTTATATTTGCACAATTATAATAACAAAGGGATAAAATCTAAATGTGAACCTAAAAAAAGGATATTTACGTAAATCTACCCAAAATTTGATGGATTTAAGTTAATATATACTGATAGTTATAAAGATATTTCTTACACTTCCACAGTTCCACTGAATTTTGACTGGTGATAGATCGTCAGTTCCCATTTTATTAAATTACCAATTAATTTTGATCAAAACTTACATGTAATTACTTAATAAGTGACCTATCATATAAAATTTAATTGACAATGAAAAAAACCCAAAGTTTATATGAAGTGTTGGAATTTTTTATTTTATTTTTCATTCGATGTCCGCTATTCACTCGGGGTCGATTAAATCTGAGTTTTTGCTGAAAAGTCTAATATTTGGGGGTAAAACACTCTAATAAAAACGACTTTATATTCAAAATTCAAAGTTAAAATCTTCGATTAATAATCGATGAATTAGAAAATACTCAGCACTCCACCACAATGTCGGAAGAAATTAAACTTGATAATGTACTTGACAAGAAGTTAGTTAGATGTATGCTTCATTATAGTTGAAATTAATTAAACCATAGAATGAAAAGTCTTCTAATAAGAGTTGAACCTCTTTGAGCAGCCAGACATGGGCCAAATCCTTTGCCAAAAGCTAACAAAACCCAAACCAAGACAATGAGATCTCTATATATCTCCATCATATGTAGACACTCAATTAATGTTTTTCTTTGTTTTGTCTATCTTTTTTGTTCTTTGTAATCCGGGGCGGAGTCAGGTAGGGCAAGGGGGTTCTGTTGAATCCCTTTTGACGAAAAATTATACTATTTTTATATAATTCAAATTACTTTTATGTATGTATAGTAGATGTTGAACCTCTTTTAATTTTTTTCGTGTGTTTACATTTCATATTAACATCCTCAGTAAAAATCTTGATGAATTTATTATATGTACATTTTTCATGAATTTTTAACAATTGACCTAGTTCAAATAGTGTTGTAACTTTGAAAAAGAGTTGTTCATAAAACATGGTGGATATCGCTAGGATAGACAAAAATATCACCTAACAATATGCATGTTTCAACTTCAATATTTATACTTATGTTAAAAAAAAAAAATTATAATCCGTCACTAAATAAAATAATTTATTTGTATTAATTCCTATATTCATAGTAGTGTCTTATTACTGCGATCGAGTTGTCCCTACCTTGACATTGTTTACATATCTCTTTATATATGTCCCATTTGGTTTCCTTACATTCGTTTTACGTGTATGACATTGTTTTCTCTAATAATAACTAAAATTTCGATTATTGAGAACTCAATTTGATATGAAAGATTTAAGAGATTTTGTCCATTTTTGGTAATACCAAAAAGATAAAATTCAAACAAATATCTTATTTGATTGATATAACATGATAAGTACATATTTGGCTGTTTTAAATAATTGAAATGCTCTCCTCAACAAAATATTTATGCCAAATAGACAAAAATAAGTTATGTAATTTATTTTTGTAGGGCATAACTAATCGTAATATTTTTTTATCAAAATTTGAATTTAATATTGTTTGCTCCATCAAGCACATGCACATCTATATAGGGTATACGACTATATATGTCACCAACTTTTTTATTTAAATAAATTCGAAATTTATGAAAAATGTCTTTTTTTCAGATATCTAGCGGTATTATCAGAAAATTGCCAATTTCATCGAGTACGAATGTATCTTCAAAATTAAATTTGTCGGTAAGGGTTTTGCAACATAAAATCCATTACAAACCGTATGGAGCTAATTTCCAACTAAATTTGTCTGAAAATAGCAATTTTCTCATAATGGATGCAAGATATATTTCATTTGGACAAATATGATATACTAGCAAATAACATTAGTGACATACACTCATAACTATACTAGCACTAGGCATGTGTTTTTTTTTTTTTATTCCACTCGGTTAGTGTCTGCATTGGAGTTTCGACTAAATTCAGATCATGCATTGCAGGGCCTTTTGTTAGTGATGTTCCCAACAATATTTTCTCGATATTCAAGGCTCAAACATGAAAACTCTAATTGAGCATGAAACAGTCTCACCACTGTACCACAACCCATGTTGGTTATGTGTTTGTTTCTCATAATGGATACAAGATATATTTTGTTTGAAAAATTATGCTACACTAGAAAATAACAATAGTGTCATACACTCGGAAAAAAAGGAGAAAATTGTATGATAGAGATTTGATTTTGATTAGATCCTTGTAACATTTTCTTTTATTTAAAAAACCCAAATTAAGCTATTTTTATTGGTTCGACTTGGTTTCTAGATTTAAAAATCAGGCATAGTTAGTTTGATTTGGTAAAGATTAATTTTCTGTCAACCCCGAGCCTACACCCTGGACGTGGCTGGCACTCGAGAACCATTGTTGGCCCCAAGCGAACCTTTGGCCTGGCTTACTTACTCAGCGGAAGACTTAAACACAAGAAATAGATTAACAAGGAACTTGTGAAATAACTTAGAATGTCTTTAAATAAACATTCAAACTTAGCCAAAATGGCAACCTTAAGTCTCAAAAACATAAGCCAATAATAAAGTAGTGACAAATGAATTTAACTAACTAACTGACTGTCTATGAAGCCTCTAAAACAACTGAGATGGATGTCGGGACAGGCCCACAACATCCTAATGAACTAAAATGATAAAGTAATGAAAAAGGGGGATCCTCCGGAATGAAAGGAGGCTCGCCAACAACTCTGAAGCTCAACTGGATCAATGATGCGCTGGATGTTGATCTTGATTACCTGCGTCTGCATCATAATAAGATGCAGGCCAACTGGCATCAGTACATTGAATGTACAAGTATGCGAGTTGGAAAGTTAAACATAATATAGGCTTGAAAGATTCTGAAAGAAACACTTACCTTTGCTCTTCTCAACTGAACTAAACTGAACTGATTTCAATATAAAGCATTTTAAAATAAGTGCAATATAAAGAAAAGTTTTTTAAAACATGATGTCAACTCTGTGCATTTAGAAATACAATAATAACTCTGTATGTATGCAAATATATGATATGAACTCTGTTTGTATATGAAAATACAAATATTTCTGATGTGTATATATAAAAATACAAAATACTATTGTGGGAGTTTCTCTAACCGACAATCATCACTTAACAACTATAGTGATGATACAACGTTTTACCTCACACTGCCAAGGGCCGTCCTATACCTTGCCAGGGGTATAGAACCTAACTCACTAAGTGGATCCACTACTCTATGCTAAAAAAAGAACTCAAGGAATCATCTAAAAAGTATGACCCTTTTCTACCCATGGTGGCTACATGGTTTATGGGGATGTGAGTTGTCTGAACTCTCCCCCATATCGGTGCTCAATACTACTCCCAAAAATATTATATTAGCTCTTATGTTTAAAAACATACTTCTTTCTGTGATTTGAGATTAGTGCTAAAAAACTTAGCTCAAAGGCTATCTTGGAAATAAAAGTTTCCTCTCGTGCTTCATTTAGAAAGCGATTACTCGTTTCTGTATACTAGCCCGAAGGCTCTTTGGAAATTGAGGTTTCCTTTCTTGTTTAAATGTGAAAACATTTTAAACCCTTTGGGAATACATAGTCCCCATATACTTTTGAAGAAATGAACTTCAAACTTTACTCTTTAATCTTTACTCAACTTGAACTTTAAGTCTTAAAACATTTGGAAAAGACTTTTGGAAAACTCTACGAACTTCTCTTGACTTTGATCTTAACTTTCCTTGAATTGGATTATGGATTCAAGGTTCATGATCTCATGTTTATGTATGATTTCATGATGTTTAGATGTACCTTAGAGTGTTGGAATCAACTAGAAAACATAGGTACATTGCTAAGGAACAAGTACGAAAAGATTGGGGAAAAAATGGGAAGAACTGGCGACCTTGGCGCTCTGAGAGGCGCGAGGCGCCAGAGCACAAACTTCAGAGCAGAAGTTGTGGCGCTCTGGCTGGCACGTCTCCCCAGAGCCCAAACTTCAGGATCTGAAGTGGGGCGCTCTGAGAGGCGCGGCGCCCCAAGCCCTTGCCCAGAAAACTTCGACTTTTCTCCTTTATTATTCATCTCTAAACCCTCTAAACTCGATTGGTTCTTTCCCAAACACTTAGAATCATCAATACCCTCAATATACATCAGATTCTACTCGAAAAACACAACTAATAACATGAATCAATCTCAAGAAAACTCCAATCAACACAACCCACAAGAATTCAACGAATTTTATCAAGAACTCAAGAATTTACTTTCAAATCTAAAAACTTCGCTGAAATTGAATCATGATTGGCGCGTGGGTGAACTAACCCAACGCTATGTGATCTCACATACCTTTTAGGGATCACCCCCGATGAAATCCACAAGCTATCCTTGACGAAATCGACGAATCTTGAACGTTCTTCTCCTTTCTCCTCTTCTCCAAGCCCTAGCGTGAAATTCACTTTTCTAAAACTGACTAAAATCTGACTTTTCCCCAATTAAACTCCTAAAAACGAATTAGAATAATTAGGTAAGGAAAAGACTAAATTACCCTTCCAAAATCCGGATTAGACTTTCCTTAATCCAACAGCCCAATTTCCAAAGGGCATAACTTACTCATACGAACTCGGAATCGCGCAACTCGGCGACGTTGGAAAGATCATTCCAAGAGCTTTCCAACCATATTTGGAAGTACACATAAATCATCCTGAGATAGGAGGTATGGCCGTTTGAAGTTGACCAAAACTCAACTTTTTCTAACTTAAACAAATTTTCCAGATTTTCATTCTTTCCAAAAATGACTATTTCCAATTATAAGCTTCTTCCTAGTTATTTCAAATTGCGAGATGTTACATTTTCAATGTAATATTTATTAGAAATATTATTGATGAGTCAATTTTTTATTGAATCTATTCAAAAATAGTATTTTTCTAATAGTAAATACAAAATATATATTTTGTTTGAACAATTATGCTATACTAGTACTAGAAAACAACAATAGTATCATACACTCAAAAAAGGAGAAAGTTGTATGATAGATTTGATATTGATTAGATCCAAGCAACATTTTCTCTTATCTAAAAACCCAACCCAAATCGAAAAACTACCTATAAAAAATGAGTTTCGTTGATTTGACTTGATTTGTAGATTTAAAAATCTGACACAATTAGTTTAATTTGATAAATAAATAAAACGACTTACATACATTTTTATTCGTTGGTAAAGGATATTTGATATAATATTCATCAGAAACATTATGGACGAGTCAATATTTTTGATAGTGAATACAAGATATATTTTGTTGAATATATTATGCTATACTAGTAATACTAGAAAATAACAATATTATCATACACTCAAAAAAGGAAAAAAAAAGTATGATAGATTTGATATTTTTTGGATTAGATTCTTGCTAACATATTTTCTTATCTAAAAACACGTCTACCCCATACACTCAACACGTTTATTGAACCAATTTCACATGGCAATGCCTCATTTGCCCACTCTTTGTAAAACATTTTTGCATGGCTCATTTAGTTAATGTCAAGAATTATATATTTTTTGTTCCCCCCAAAAAAAAATGTTTTCCAAAGTAATTGATATAGATCTTAATTGTTGGTTGTGATATAGTATATGATGTGAAATGTCACTATTAAAGACTATTGGGACAAAAAAAAATGGGTTGTCAAAGATCGTACAAAAGGGAAAGAGAGAGAATGGAAAAAATTTCAACATATCGGTCGTCTTATCAAGGTCGACTTAATAAAATTAATGATCTATAAATTAAATTTTATTCCCTTCATTTTAATTTATGTGTATGTTTTAAAATATAACCTTCTTTTCCATTTTTTGGGATTTTAAAAAGGAATAATTACTTAAATACACAACATTTCTTTACCTATTCTCAATATTTCCCTACTCTTTTACTAAAATACAAAAATCCCTTATTTTCCCCCAATTCAACTTAACCGGATACTTTATTAGTTTAAGTATCCGCCTGTTATTAATTAAAGTATCCGCGCTGCTCTATTAAGTATCCACATTGCTATATTATGTATTTGAAAAACACTAAAAAAATGGATTTTTGGTAATTAATAAAAAAGTAGGGAAAGGAAGTAATTTCTTTCTTATACTATGTCATTTGCCTAATTTTT
>NW_006239221.1:424456-479115 GCF_000226075.1 Solanum tuberosum | reverse complement strand
AAGTATCCGTGCTGCTATATTATGTATCCGCCCGTTATTAAGTATCCACACTGCTATTAATTTAATAATTGATAACAACAACTTAATAATTTAAGTATCCGTCCGTTATTAATTAAAGTATCCGCGCTATTATATTATGTATCCGAAAAACACTAAAAAAAGGGATTTTTGGTAATTAATGAAAGAGTAGTGAAAGGAAGTAATTTCTTTCTTATAATTTGCCTAATTTTTACTTTTAAAAACCCTGCAATAGTCGTAACAGCATTGGGAAGGGCACTATTTTGGGCCACATAAAGCCCATTTGAATGGGCCTCTTAAATGTCCAATTGGTTGCCTTCATAAGTTGAGATATTTAGATTTTGAAAACAATTTTTTTCTTCTTTTTTATCTCAGCTCATTTTTAGGTGAAAATTGTTGTTGGGCAAAGGTGTGAAGCAAATTAATTGGATTAAATGTTCATTAAGGATTTTTGAGAATTAAAAATTAAGAGAAGAAAGAATAAATAAATAAATAAAAGGAAACTAAAAAAAATCTCACTAGTTTAGGTTTTAATAACCTCTCTTCCCTTTACTTATCATTACTATGAAACTTACCAGAATTTGGACTTCATGATACATGTATCTCAAATATGTTGAGTCAAAATCAGGTGTAATTTGTTCTAGATATATTGTATTCTAATGGATTCGCATGTATTTGACTCTCTCGCTCGCGTCTCCCCTTGTATCTGGCATCCTAAATATATATATATATATATATATATATATATAGTATCTAGTGTGGTTTGCATATATCTGAGATATATAGATTATCTCGCTCGCCTCTCTCCTTCTCTCGCTCACCTCTCTTCCTATTTTAGTGTATCTAGTAGCGAAAATACATGTATCTAGGTGTATCTGACTTGATATCTGATATGACATTATTAATTAATTAGACAATAGATAATTATTTTAAACTCTGGGGAGAATTAATAAATATGATAGGAATGTTTTTCTAATTAGGTAGTTTTTCCTAAACAAAAGCTCAAGGAACAAATATTGGGCTTTCATCTCAGTTCATTTTTGGTTTGGGCACAAACATTAAATTATTGGGCCTTTTGTTACTTAAGGTAATGGAATCCTTCGGGAAGAATCTTTTTACCTTCACGAGGTAGGGTAGGGTTCACTTGTCAGATTTCACTTAATATGTTATTGTTATTGTTGTTTGTAATACTGGAAAATATCCATTAGTTTGTAGTTAACATCGATGTATACTCCATATATAATAAGTAAACAACTGATTGTCCAAAGGGAAAAAGAAAAATAACATGCAATTCCTTATATAGTTTTAAGATAACTCATGTGTATTATCCGAACCATTTCGAATTTAATTAATACAACTAATATACTAGACAAAAGAAACATTTTATATTCAACAATTACAAAATATTTAGTGAAAAATTAATTCAATTTTTATGAAGGATCAATGTGATTTTTATCAATCAAGTCAAAAAGTTCATCACCAATCCCAAAACCAAGCATTCTTGCCATGTCTTTTGTCTTGAGCCTTGGCATTGGAATCTCATTTTGCTTCAACCAAGAATACACTACAAACACCTTATTCATCACAAACAATTCCAATGCCTCTGGATTAAATACAACTCCCATTTTCATACTCATCTGTCAAAACAAAGAAAAAAGTAAAAAAAATAAAATTGAATTTAAAAAAAAGGCTACATTTAGCTTAATTGGTCAAAAGTTCTTACGGTAAAAATTATTGTCATGTCATCAGAATGTCATGTGTAGAAAGTAATGGTAAAGTCAGACTTTGCACTAAGAGTAGATAGAATGTTAAGAAGTAAACACAAAGAAATATAATGTATATAGAAGGACCAAAAATAATGATCTATTTACATAAAGTTGCTTTCTGGCTAAGGGATGTCGATCGATTGACTTCCTTTTTAAAAAGGTAGCTCCTCTTCGGGTGGAAACTGTATCTTGAAAAAAATGCAAAATAAAATTATGTATAATAGACCTAATGTGGATAGTCTCATCCTAGGGACCTAACAACAAAGGGATGGAGCTAGGAGGCGCAAGGGGATTCGTCTAAAAATAACATTATATATACAAAATCAAGATAACTGAATCCTTTTGGCCTCTTCAATATATTTTGAATTATCGAAAAAAATTCTAATTCTTCCGCTATTCAGCGATAGTGTGAACTTAGTGCACTAGTTGCCCAACTTTGTTTGGTTTAATCAAGAATTCAATACTAACTATACAACAAATTCAAATACAGTAATTATATAAAAAATTCTTTACACTATCAACGTATATAAATTTAATTAAAAAATTATATACCTGATGGGGTACCAACATTGCTGCATAACGTGCAAGTTCTCCAGCTCTCCAATCCAATAAAATTGGCAACCATGGATAAGTAGCATCTAATCTAACAAACCATAGTCTTATATCTGGAAATTCTGATAATTCCCTAAGATCATATTTGTCTTCCCTTTTGTAATTTATTGTAAATCCAATTGTCCTTTCCATAAATTCTTTTGGCTTGGCTGTTACATTTTTTGCAACATTATTAAAATCATAGACAATGTTAATAACAATAAAATGAATTACTCTAAATAGTTGTTCATTCGACTGATTAAATTAATAATAGACAGCAGGTATATAACATATGTATATTTATGTATAAGCAATGTATATCAATTTATAAAAATAATCAGTAAATTTGTCCGGCTATTTATGTGAAGATCTGATAAGATTTTGTGTTAAATTATTTAATTAGATAAAGATGAAAAAAAGTTCAATAAAAAAATCATTAAGATTGCACTAGATATACTATTATTGTATTTTTCTCTACATATACCATGTTCAGTTTTTATTAGATCTCTCGTTTTAACGTTTAAAAAATTTTCCTTTAGAAAATTGATTAGTAGTCCTTAGAAATCGAATGAATTCGGTTTTATACATATACAATGAAAGTAATAAAAAAAAAGGAAAAAAATAGATTCATTTTTCTTTTACTATTTAAAAACCGTGTGAGATAAAGATTTCATTCACGATTTTGAATGTAAGAAAAAAAATATCCTTTTTTAGACTTGATTCTCACACTCTAGTTATTTTTCTTTGTTCACTTAAAAAAGTAACTGCTTCAGCTTTAACCACAACTAAGAAAGTAATAATTTAACACATTTTTTTTAAAAAAAATTAGTAATAAATTTTAACTTGTAATTATATGTTAATTATTATTTGAAAATTACTTAAAAATTACTATAGATTATAATAATAATTAAAATATCTAATAGGCATACATAAAGAAAAAATTGATTAATTCTCTAATTTTAATTATATAACATAAATTAAAACGAAGAAAATAATAATTAGTGAGATAGTTACCAGATAAGGGTGATGAAATTCCAGTGGCATTCTGAAATGGGGATAAATCAAGATGTTGAATGATGCCATTATCTATTACAACTTCATATCTACCTTCTGATGGTGGCATTGGTGGAGGTGCTACTTCTATATCTGTTAAAAAATCGGAGTTAAAATTTAAAGTTTATTATTATTGAATTTATACGCGTTACTCTAACTCCGCCCTAACTTAAGTGCTAAATAAAGTTAATAGTAACTCCGCCCTAACTTAAGTGTTAAATAAAGTTAAGTTTATTGTTGTGCATATTTAGTAGGAATTGAATCGACGAATTAACCAAGTATGAGCTAATCTTATCCTTTCAAAACAATAACATATGGATTATGGAGATTGATCAATTGGAACATGAAAACATGAAGAAATAAAAGAAATAGACTAGGAACGACATTTTATTATTTTAATGAAATGGGAAAATATCAAATAAGAGATACTTAACAGACAAATAAAATTATTTCATAGTTATATATTCAATAGGAATTGGACCGACGAATTAACCAATTATATATAAGTTAACGTTATCCATTCAGAATAATAACATATGGACATCATTCAATTGATTTTTTTTAAAGAGATAGATAAGAAACATCATTTGTTATGTCAATAACATCATAAGATAATGTATTTCAATAAACTTCGTAGCTTTTACTTAAACCTTATATCTATATTAGAAAATTTGTTAAATATTTAACTGCAAACTTAATAATGAATGAATGAATGACAAGATTCAAAACCTAAAAACTTCAAATTTCGACTTCGATATGTATGTAAAAATGAAAGTATAGAATGTGCTTACTTTCTTGGTCATCATAAAGGGAGAGGTCAAAATTTCCAGAAGGATTAAATGATACAAAGGTAGCAACTTGTCTCAAAGAAGAAGAAGGAAAAGTGAAAGAAATTGAATTGGATTTGTGTGAATTAATAATAAATGGAACCAAAGAAGGAATTGTTTGTTTAAGTGTAGAAGAAAGTGTGTGTAATGGTCTTGTTGAAGCCATGGATAAACAAGAAATGATTATTTGTTTTTTGGATAGTTGAAAATATAGTTGTTTGTTCTTTTTTATTTATCACCTTTTTATTCTAGCCTTGTGTTTAAAATTGCTTATATCCATATATTGGCTTATTATGGGCAAAATTGTAAATATTGTATGGGCTGGCTACTTTTTGGACCAATTTGAAAATAACCATTTTTAATGGGGAAATATTACATAATAGTATTGTGGATTTCAAACTTAAACAAGCGAAGAATTCAGGATTATTAATTATTGTAATTTTTTAAATTCATGACAGTGTTATGGATTTCTAATATAAAGAAAGAGAAACTTCATGATAATGTGAACCTAGTTTAGATAGAATAATAATACTAGAGTTATCATTCATTACTATGATAAGGTGAATAAGATTTCAATGCTTTAGGGACGGAATTAAAATTTTCAATAATATATATATTTATAAATTGAAAAATAACCTATTTATGCAATGTAATTTTTTGATGAAGCAGTGTAAAAAGGTGGCTCTGTCAATGCTCCAATGTAAAGCAGAGTTCTTGGGTTGGAGCGTAGGGAGCACTTCCTCTTTAGTAAGCCTTATAAGAGTGAATTCGAATTAGTTAGAACTTCAAAACAAGTATCGAACACATATAAGAAGAAACAAAAAAGAATATCTACAATAATAACAACAAATTCAGTATGATTCCACTAATAGAATTTAGAGAAGTTAGTGTGTACGTAAATTTTTATTCTTACCTTGTAAGGATAGAAAAATTGTTTTCGATAGAAATTTTTTACTACTAGAGCTAATATATATAGCCGATTGAAACTAAGAAAATGTCTTCCTAAGAAAATAAATGTACCCTAAGGCCGGCCATTTTAATTATATTTGGGGAGATAGGCTTAATTAAAAATGCCTCAAGTTATATATTTCCACAAGCTAATTAAGTTTCAATTAATATTTGTTCATTTAATCATTGGGTGTTTTGATCTTCATGTGATTCATTCATCTCCTTTACTAGGTAAGTGGAGTTTCTACTTTTTCTTTTCTATTTATTTATCCATTGTAATCTATGATCATTTGTTTTCTATACGTGTTTTATTTTTCCGATAAATTTCTCTCTGAAAATTGATTAGTATCTTTCTTCGCGCAAAGCTATAGTCTAACGACCTTCTATTGTGTTGCATAAATTGTTTTCGATGGTTTTTGAGATCTCCAATAGAATTTTTCATTGAAAAAATATGTGTTTCTAATAATATCCCATGTTAAAAGAGAATTTAAAAATAACATTATCTCATTAAATGATAAGGAGAATTAGGAAAAAGTCAAGGATTACTTGTGACCATGTCTAAAGATCTTCTTCTAATTATTAATTTGGCTATCACTAACATGGATTATATTCTACCAACAATATATCATGTTTATAATTAATTATTTATTTTATCAAAATGTATTTGCACCCAAATCTTTTTAAAATATGAGATTTATAATTTTAAAAGAATAACATATATAAATTATTTTTCATAACATGTAAATGTTACTGATGAAATAAAAATCTCTTACGCTAACGATTAAAATGTATACACTAATGATGAATTGTAATATATCGATTTAAACTAAGATAATACATTCCTCCTTAAATTTGATTATTATTTCTTAATTAGAGAAGTACCCTAGGGCCGGCATGTGGGATTAATTAAATTGGGGAAAATTTATATTATTTCCCACAAACTAAATTTGACATTGTTAAAAATAAAATAAAAGAATTCCTTTCATATGATTCAATATTATATTCTACTCCAATGGCAGGTAAGATGTAGGAATCATATTTTGGCCAGGTGTAAAATAATTTTAAAAAGATATAATGCATAGATAAGGGATTTTAATTTAATTTCAATGGATAGCGCTAAACATTCAAATTTTGAGAATGTATGAATACTTAGATATTTTAATTTGTCCTAGTTGTATATAGTGGATATTCAACGCTAATATGACAAATAAATTTTGAAAATGTCTTGATGATCATTTTGTAAGTTGAAGTGTTTATTTATCAGCGGAACCAAGTTTAAGTATCTATTTATGTATTATATCTATAGTTTTAAAAAGACATTATTATACATGGATAGACATCTTAAATTGGCCTCAATTGACAATTAAATACTCCAACTTTGAGAAAACATGCATATCTAGACATCTGATCAACTAGTGATCTCCATTGTGTCTCGTGGACACTCACGGACATTACACATAAATTTGGAGGTGTCTAGATTATTTTGTTAGTTGGAATGTTCAACTGAGATAATATTTCGAGATGAGTTGAGGTGTCTAGACGTGTATTTTCAAAATTGGAAGTGCTTAATTATCAGTTAAGATCAAATTAAGATGCCTAATTATCTATTATGCCTTTTTAAAAATATATTTAAGTATTTTTCGACTTTTTAAATTTGTCAAAAAGTGAGCACATTTAATCTTTTTGTCAAATATATTATGTTTTAAAAAGCCTGGTTTGTAAATTTAACAGATCAATTTGATAGAAACTCATTTTAGGAGGTGAACATTTTGCAGTTTGCTCTATTTTTTGCGCTATTTATGTTGTCTGATATAATTTTTTGACGTCTAATTTCTATTATTTTATATATTATGATGTCTGATATAATTTTTGATGTTGCATTTTTTTATATTCATTATTTACATTAGAATTTTCTCGTGTTTGAAAATAATAGGAGAAAATTGCAAAATTGAGGGATGGAGTTATATTTCAAGAGATAATATTTCCGGTAAATCCAATTTATATGTTTTCTAAATAATATTCATGTTTGAATGAAGATATTTCTTGATATTCACTTCAATATATTTTTTGTGTGTTAAAAGAATATGTACATATTATGCGTATGGACTAACACGAATTGTAACAGAATAATAATTAAGTAGAGTATTTTTCAATCCTTAATTTGATAAATTACATCAGGATTTCTTTTTATTTTTATTTTTATTTTTCATTATAAATTTTAGATTTGAACCCTGAATATAAATTTGTCTTACTTAATTGGGGTAGATTTTCTTTGGCATAATACCAAAAATAATAAATTGATTGACTTTAAAGGGGGAAACAATATTTATATGCTATGCGTACAACAAAATAACAAATGCAATACGCACATTTATAAATTAATCATGGCTAGTTGTTATTTATTTTTAGTTTAATTTTTATTGCTAAAATTAAATTATTTCATTTGATGTAAATACCCAATGTAGAAATCGCACTAACCTTTTAATCTTATGAATTTGAAAAATAATATCATTTTCATTTTTGGAGTGAAATAATGGATCCCCTTAAATATTAAATCATTGTCCAAAAATGAATTGATACTATATTTAATATCTATTATATTGTATCATTTTTGGAAATTGATTTAATATTAAATAATTTATGTACATAATATTCCAAAAATAATTTGATATATATTTGTTTGAACATAAATATTTTCAAAAATATTTGGGAAAAAACTTGGCAAATATTGTCTGACATACGCTTTGCCATTATTTGGCAAGTATATTTTTTTGCAAACAATCGAAATTTCTAAATACTAGAATAGTATTTCGACCAAATTCTATTATTTGGAAACTTTTAAAAATTTAAAAATTATCCCAAACTTTTATATTTTATAAAACATCCGTCATTTATAGTTTTGAACTGAATTTAGTTATGGTTTATTGTACAAATTATATATATATATGTGTTTTTTTTTTGTTTTTTTGTTTTTTTTTATTTTTTTAAAATAGTTTTTATCTGAGCTTGATCTCCGAAGTCACTTCCAATCACAGTAGTAATAATAATAGTATTTTTCTTCTTCAGATTCATATCAATTGTGTTTCTTGTCATCACTTTTCATGAAACATATTCATCATACAATGATAAATACAAACTTAGGGTTATAAATCATTTTTTTTTAAAAAAAAATTCAAATATTTCTCTCAAAATCTATGGCTGGTCAAACTTCAACCAAAAATAACTTGCCAAAGATATTCGAAAAACTATGGTCAAACGCCAGCTTAATATCTACTATATTGTATCCAAAGAATTTCTAATTTAATATTAAATCAATGTCCGAAAATCAATTCAATATTATATATTACCTTATTTTATATTAAATTAATGTCAAAAAATGAATTATTTCATTTAATTTCTTGGATTTGCTTTTAAAACATTAATTGTGTAGATAAGGAAATATTTTTAAATCTTGAAGTATTATTAGTAGATACTTTTTTTATTTTTGGGTAAGCTTATTAGTAGATACTTACTCCAATCAAGTTTGGATTATACTTAAACTTATTAACTAATTTGACCATATATTCAAATTTTGTCTTTTAATTGGTTCTTTGTACCACATTGTTTGTAACTCCTAATATCTAAATTTTGTTAACTTATATAAAGGTCTATTGGTTCTTAATATAAAGTTTTATTTCTTTCAAGAAGTTAGCATGGGTATATCAGTCTAGAACTTCTTACCCAGGTAACCATTTATCCCATGCCTTTTTATTTTCATTTTTGCTCTTTTACTTCTTAAAATTTTATGTTTGTTAAATAGTTTTTCATGTTTATCCTTTCTTTTCTATAGATTGCTAAAATCATGACTATTATCGGTCGATCGATCAATCGATCCAATCGAATTTAATGGATAACTAGTCAAAAATCGAACAAAAAGGATTTTAAAAAGATAACTAGGTAAAAATCGAACAAAAAGGATTTTAGAGGATAACTAATAAAAAATCAAATGAAAAGGATGGTATAAAAGGTTGTTTGGTATAAAAGATCGATTTTAATGAAAAGGGTGCGTGGAGCGAAAACGTCTGGATAGATAAAAAAAAATTGATCAATTCGATCTATGAAAATCGGTGGACTAGGTTGATTAGTTAATTGACGAGAAAAAAATGATAAAATGTTGTGTTTCAGTGAGTTTAAAGGTTCAATTGCTAATGTCTTAACTATAAGGATTCAACTGACAAACAGAGACAAATACAAAGGTCTTCTAGGTCATTCTGTCTTTAAAAAATCGTGTAATTTTTTTAATTCATATTTTTCTTGACTTGGTTATTATAGTTAAATGTCTTTATAGAATGATCTGATTGTATTAGTAATATAGATAGACAAATGTGTGAACTTCAAAAAACCGTTCAAATTTTTTATTTCACATTTTTCTTTTTAACTTTATTGTTATAATTAAATGTTTTTATAAAAAATGACAACTACATAAACATCTCACAATATATATAGATTGTATAGTTGGTTCGTGCAAATATTTTATTTCACGTTTATCTTGGCATTACAACACATCAACATGAAGTCCAACAACAACTAAATTAAATAAAAAAATAACATTAATATTCTCCTATTAATTATTTATATTAATTATCTATAACCTTTTCTTATATCCTTTTTATTTTCAGTCTCTTGAAGAACAACAACAAAAAAATTGTTTCATCATGGAGGAAAAAAGAGTAGGAATTATTGGAGGTGGAATTAGTGGTCTTTTAGCATGCAAATATACATTAGAAAAAGGTTTAATTCCTATAGTTTTTGAAGCTTCAAATGCAATTGGTGGTGTTTGGACACAAACAATTGAATCAACAAGGCTACAAAGTCCAAAAAGGACATTTGAATTTACTGATTTTCCATGGCCTAAAAGTGTTAGAGGAAGGTATCCTCATAACAAAGAAGTTTTGAAGTATGTTGAAGATTATGCAAAGCATTTTGGGTTAATGGGATATATTCAATTGAATACTAAAGTTATTGGGATTAATTATGTTGGAGTTAGTGGTTATGATATGGATTCTTGGGAGTTTTGGAGTGGAAATGGAAATGCATTTGGCTCTGAGGGGAAATGGCAAATCTTGGTGCAACATGAGGACTTCACCACTCAGGTACGATCAGATTTACTGTTTACTTTTTTGTAATTGGTGTACATAAAATTATTATATAATATTAATTTACATGGTTATATATATTATACATGTATTATATATCTGTCGGTTATTTTTAATATAATATAAGAATTTCACCATTCAGATATGATCAGATTCGCTATTTACTTTTTCCGTAATTGGTGTAAATAGATTGTTATATAATAATTTAGTAGAACATAAAGACTTCACCATTCAGGTATGATCAGATTCAATGTATATTTTTTTCTAATTGATATACAAAGGTTATTATAGTTGTCACCATTCCCATCACCTAGCCCCATTTATAACCACACTAAGGTAAGTTTATCATTACCTCTACTTACTTCCACAATCATCGTCACAATCAACCAACATTACCATCAATTACAACCTCAACCAACACACACAACCATTACGATCAGTCATTACCATCATGAATACCATACAAAAAATATTTTTCTAACAACTTTAATATTTAAAAGTGTATTATATGGTATAGAATATTAATGAACAAGAGCTTTAACACATTTAATCAGTTACTATCAGTATATAAAAATTAAACTTTTTTTCTGTTGTAATCGTTTCAGGAATATGAAGTCGAGTTTTTGATTCTATGCATTGGAAGGTATAGTGGTTTAGCAAATATGCCGGAGTTTCCTCTTGGTGAAGGACCGGACATTTTCGCCGGAAAAGTGATACATTCTATGGATTTCTCAGCCATGGATAATGAAAGTGCTAGAGAACTTATTAAAGGGAAGAGAGTTGCGGTTATTGGTTCTCAAAAATCAGCTATAGATATAGCGGCTGAATGCGCGAATGTTAATGGTAAGAAATAACGTAACTTTATTTGATGATAACATTTAAGTTATGTATACTGATAATATGAATAAATTTTAATGTGGTTGTATGTTTTATGACTTAGGTCCTGAAATTCCTTGTACATTGGTACAAAGAACAATACCATGGGCACTCCCTAGTGGATGTTTTTGGTGGGGAGCTACTCTTGGAAATTTATATGGTAGTCGATTTTCAGAGCTCTTGGTTCACAAGCCTGGCCAAAACATTATATATAGTGTGGTGGCCTCTCTACTTGCTCCTATGGTAAAGTTTCTTGAAATCCATACATTGAAGAAAAAATAAAAACCAAAAATATTACTACTTTAATGTTGTATTTTATTTTATGTGTCTTAATTTGATTTGATAAGAAATTTAAGAAAATAAGAATTTTTTTTTATGTAATGTGATGTATCTTAAACTAAAGATATTTATAATGTTTGAAAATGTCTTTATATTTTGTGGTTTTTAACTTGTCATATAGAACACTAATTGGAATAAAAAAATATTTTTTTGTCTCAATTTATGTTATATATTTTTCTTTTTAGTATTTATCCAAAAAAAAATAGAATTTTTTACAATCACACAAATATCTATGAATTTTATTAGATCACAAGTTTTTTTTTTCTTAAATAAAAAAAAGCTTTCTTCCAAAGGGTAAATACTTATTCAAATCGAGTATTTACTTCAAACCAATCAAATACCATGGTTAAGTGATTAATCAATAACAATTGTGTATATTTCAACACATGTGTCATACATCCATTAGTTTGATGTGTAGATAGACATTATCAGGTGTATAACATAAATTGAAACAAAGAAAATAATTATTCATTTGTATGATATTATTTGCTTTATTGAACAATATATAATTATTTATTTCAGAGATGGGGTTTCTCAAAATTTGTGGAGAGTTATATTACATGGAAGTTACCATTGAAGAAATACAACATGGTACCAAAACAAAGCTTTCTTCAAGACATGTCTTCTTGCAAGTCCTTTTTATTGCCTGATAATTTCTATGGAAAAGTTGAAGAAGGAAGCATTGTTCTAAAGAAAATACAACATTTTTCCTTCATCAAACAAGGCTTAATTCTTGATGGAGAAGTTGGTAAGCCAATAAAAGCTGACCTTGTTATCTTTGCTACTGGATATAAAGGTCAAGAAAAATTGAAGAATATGTTTTCCTCAAAAAAGTTTCAAAATCACATAGTAGGATCACCAAACTCAATTATTCCTCTTTACAGGTACACATTACTTCTAGTACTATCTCTTGTCTTTTCGTAGATGTTCACTTGTATCACATGCATGAATGCTTTCTGAATCGTGTAATAAGGTCTAGAGTAGTTTAATAATTTACTAGTTTAGTGTTATTGAAAAAAAAAACATATACACACTCCCACAAGGAGAAAGTATAATAAAGTTGAAAAATTCCAAATTTACCCTTACATTATTGGAAATGGTTTAAAATTATAAAATTACCCTTAGTTATAATTTATAATTATAAAACTATCCCTTGTTGTTGTAGCCCTAGTTATACTTTGGGGATATTGATAATGTTTTTGTTATCGTTATTTTCTTTTCAGTCATGCTTTGATTTCACTTCTTTTGAGCTGATGGTCACAACCTGATCTCTATTCCCTCTAAACCCCACTTATAGAATTATACTGAATATATTATAGTAATAGTAATAAGATCCATGTTCATGATATGATTTCCCTTTCTTTTTTTCTTTTTGCAAAATCTTGGCATTTATGTTAATATTCGCGTAGTAGTTTATTCTTCAATTTCCAATATTACTTATTGTTTCTTTTGTTTGTTCACATCTTGTTATTTAAGCTGAGCCTAAGGTTCACGTACATCCTATCCTCTCCAGAGAGACTCCACTTGTAGAATAACACTGAATATGTTTGACAGGCACATAATACATCCAAGAATACCAAACCTAGCAATAATTGGATACTCAGGTAGCATAACAAATCTCCACACATCTGAGATGAGGTGCCAATGGTTAGCACATTTTCTTGATCAAACATTCAAGTTACCAAACATAAAAGAGATGGAAAATGAGATACAAAAGTGGGAAGATTACATGAAAACATATGGTGGAAAAGAGTATAAAAGGAGTTGTATTGCAGCACTACACATATGGTACAATGATCAATTGTGCAAAGACATTGGGTGCAAAAATAGAAGAAAGAAGAGTTTCTATGAAGAATGGTTTCAACCATACTTGCAATCAGATTATGTTAGGCTAAGTCCTAATAATTAGTCCTATTAAGTATTTGGTATATTTTATTGCGCCTAAAAGTTATTTTTCAATTTTTTTTTTTTTAGAGTAAGTCGTTTTTTATTTAAATATTTTTCATCAAATGGAGAGACAAAGTGACTTTCCTCAATTGTGGGCCGAAGTTATAACTATATATCTTTGACTTTCCTTAGTTCTCTATTAAGTCTTTTGGATATTTTGTTGAGATAGAAGTTATTTTTTGAGATTTTTTTTTATATAGGAAGAAGTATTTAGACTGACTTTTTAAAAGTGATTTATAAGCTATAAAAGTTAAAAGTTGGTTTTACTATTAAGTATTTTGGAAATTTTATTGCGATAAAAGTCATTTTTTGATGTAAATAAGTTGTTGTTTGTCTAAAAATATTTTTCATCGGACGGAAAACTAACTTTCTTCATTTGTGGGCAAAAGCTAAAACTATAGATCTTTGGTTTTCCGTCTTATTAAGTATTTTGTATATTTTTAGTGCGGTAAAAGTCATATTTTGAAATTTTTTAAAATAATAAATCATTTTCTGTTTTTTGAATGTCTGAAAATATTTTTGATCCATCAGAGGAAAAATGACTTTCCTTAGTTGTGGACTGAAGTTACAACAATATATCTTAGACAATAAGAATTTATTTTTGAGGTATGATTTGTGTTTTTTTATTCTTAATTATAAGTTTTGAGATCAATTTCCTTTATTAAACGTCACTTTATCTTTTAATGGATCAATTCGATGTCAATCTAAAAAATCAATAATGAATTTGAGTAATGAGGTTTAAGAAATTAAAAGTTAATAGGTTTAAAAAAGAGAGAAAATGGTCAAAAGCCCTCCTAACCTATTGTTAGATTTTTAACTAGACACTCATATAACATTTAAAAGTGAAATATATAACCCCTTAAAACGTCATAATCAGACATGTGTCTATAGTGAAATACACTCACTTAACACATGTATTTAACTAGTTAACTATTATTTTTTTTCTCCTTCATCTTCTTCCTTTCTTCTTTAACCATTTTTTCAATCCTAATTTCTTAAAGATTGATTTGGAGAAAATATGGGCAACAACAACGACGGCGATGGTTGTTTAAGGTTGGTGAATGGTGGTTTAAAAATAAACTTTTAGTAATATTTGTTTTTGCTACTCACTCTCTCAAGAAGAGTGAAACACATTCACTTTGCGAGATAAACAATTAAGAAGGTAATAATTTTATTTTTAAATATTTCAGGAAGTGATAGAACCCGTAAAGTATGAATATATGGTTGAGAATCCAACACATGTATCAAATTGACTAATAACATAACTATCCCTCAATTCCTGAGATTTTCAATTATATAAGGAGTATAATACATTAAACTAAAACATGACATAAAAAATAATCTTAACACATTATATCCAATATTATTTTTATACACGTTATCAAATGATGTCGTATTATTTTTCCAATACCTTTGGCAAAAGACCCTCGAGAGTAAAACTAAAATAAACATGGCGTGGCCAATATTGATCCTCAAACAAAAGAGCTAACTTTGGTGACGACAAAAATGAATCAAAATCACAAAAAAATTCCTCCTTTTCTTCTCTCCATTGTGAAAACACCCATATATATAGGCTTGTTTATGTATCTCTACACTCACAGAGAATCAAATCGGAAGGGGAAAAGACAAGAAAGCCCTCATCAGTTTTAGCTGAAGTTCATCAATGGCTGCTGCTACTGCTTCTGCTTCAGTTTCTTTGAATCATCATCGTTCTGTGGTTCCAAAACATCATGGGGTTTCTTTGAATTCAAGAATTGGTGTTCCTACAAGGTTTTCCTCAAATGGGTACACTTCAAGAATCAGGGCTACCTCTGCTGTTGCTGTAGAACCGGTAATTTTTGGAATTGTGAAAGTTTGAACCTTTTTGTGTTTTTCACCGTAGTGATTTCTGATGTTCTTGTGACTCAAAAATTGGAACTTGAGAATTTATCAGTATAAGTCTCTTTTTGAGCAGCACATATTCTATTGGTGTCCGGGTCAGCTTTTTCGCATCTCCACTAATTCCACAGAATATCTGACACCTCCATTAGTAATAGGTAGCACGTAATTCTATCCACCAAGGTTAGAACACATGGAAGAAATCACCTAGTGTTTTTTTCTCTGCTGGGATTTGATTGTGAGACCACGATAGATTGATGATGTACTGAATGATTTTCGGCTATTGCTGCTACATTGATGTAATTATTAGCTAAGCATAACCATATTTTCAATTTGGGAGCTAAGTTTTTATGATGAGTGTGTTGACTCCAATTGGATGCTGGGTAATGTTAGACTGTGATGTGTATCAGTTATGAATGATAAAATTGAAATATTTATCTTGTTTTATGGCTCAACTCTTATTAAATCAAGAAAGCTGGTCATAGCTATATTTCTTTGCTCTTCTTCGTTGATGCATAGGATCATGCATAGCTATATGTATAGTTTTCACTCCTGTCTTGTTCAGGAATTGAGAACTCCAGCTCAGGATGCTACGGAAGCTGAATTGTTTGCTTGCCCAATTTGTTATGAACCTCTTATAAGAAAAGGGCCTTCAGGATTTAATGTGTAAGTTTAGTTTTTCAGATAGAAAATAACAGTGACTCAAGGTGTGGCGTTATTGTTGTTTGACTTTGAATTTAAAACTTGCAGACCAGCAATCTACAGATCGGGCTTCAAATGCAGCAAATGTAATAAGTCATATTCAAGCAAAGATATCTACCTTGATCTCACTGTTACTTCTGGAACAAAACAATACAATGAAGTTAAACCAGCTCGGAGTGAACTATTCAGGTATTAGTGATGTTTCAAGATTCATGTCATTGCTTGACTAAATTAAGCATTTCTTCTTTTTTCCTGTAAGTAGCTCTCCAAATAAAGTGCTGAAAATTCTCTTGATCTGTTTTCGAGCTGTTTTTTTTGCCCGGCTTCCGTTTTCGTTGGACTCCTGATGCATCAAGTAAAAGCTTGTAATAAAAGATTTTTAGGAATCATCTAACTTTTTTTTATTTTTTTTATTTTCCAAATGTTTATTTCTAATATCTGCTGCTCTTACCCTTTCGTAGGAGTCCAATTGTTTCATTCTTGTATGAGAGAGGCTGGCGTCAAAATTTTAACCTAAGTGGTTTTCCTGGTCCTGATGAAGAGGTAAAAAAAAATTATTACTCAGATTAGATGTATCTTAGTAGCTTTATGGGTTGGATAACTAAATATTAATCGAAAAGTAGCTATGCTCTTTCATCTTCCTACATATATAATCGTTGTTTCTTACCTATTAACTTTTCCATGTTGGAAAAAATTTGGGCATGAGAGGTTTAAGGTGCTTTCCTCTTAATCTATTGACAAAAGCTTTAGAATATGTAGCTATAGTATGGTACTCATAGAGTAAAAACTTTAAAGTAATTGTGCAAAATTGTGAAACTCGGATTAGTATTCGAATAGTTTTTGAAATATTTCCCCAGTACCTTGATCTAGTGGTAAGAATGCAACGCGCCGACGTACTCTGTATCTCTGCCGCAGACTAAAGCATATGGTGTAAGGTCACCAAGCATATGGTGATTTCTTGAATGGCGAAGGGGCATATCATAGACACATTTTCACACTGATAAAAATAAAACTATGGTTCCTTCCTAATGCATAAACTAACTGAAAACCGCTTACCATAACCATACTCTGACCACCTAATATGTCAATATATGATAATTGAAGATTTCTCAAAAAAAAAATATATGACAATTGAAGAATTTGTTCATGGATTCAAAATATGTTAACTCAATTGATTTCATTACATGGAGAACCTCCTTGACTAAATAACCATAACATCAAGGAAAAGAGTGAAACTTATAATTTATCTTGTATTCGAAGTTCCATGGCTAGATATAGTCCAGTGATGGCTCACGGCTGCGTGATTGTCCTTTTGTTATTAAATGCAGTTTAAGATGGCTCAAGAGTACTTTAAAGTTGCTGAAGGTGGTGTTCTTGTTGACGTTAGCTGCGGTAGTGGATTGTTTTCCAGGAAATTTGCCAAATCTGGGGCGTACTCAAGAGTCATTGCACTTGACTTTTCTGAAAATATGCTTCGCCAATGTTATGATTTCATCAAGAATGATGAGAGTATCATAAGCTCGTAAGTGATTTTCTGTCTAATATAGGATATCAAGTCATTGAAATTTCATAAGTCGGAAATTGTCTTTTTAGATGAGAAAAAATTGAATTTCTCTTTCTATATAAATTTGCAGCAATCTAGCTCTTGTAAGGGCAGATGTTTCCAGATTACCTTTTCCCTCTGGATCTATTGATGCTGTGCATGCAGGTGCGGCCTTGCATTGTTGGCCATCTCCGTCCAATGCAGTAAGTTTTTCAAATTTTGATCTTTTCTGGGCATTCGTTATAACAACATTTCACTATAACGGCTTGATTTTCTCTAGAGATTCTCTGGATCAAACACTTAACCCCACACTAACATTTATGTCTCTAACCATACTACTATGAGGACTCACGTAAACATGAGACTTAGTATAAGTGTAACCAAAAACCTAGTCTTAATCCCATCTAGTTTGTATTGGCATGTAAGGATCCCTTGCTTTTATTATGTTCTGTTACTTAATTCTACATTGATTTCAATAGCTTGTCGATCCTTGTACTTGTAATATTGATACAATGAGTCTTACCGGAACAGTTTTCCCAACTTGCGATTTGACTTTACGGTGACTTATCCATGTAAATTGGGAGATAATTGTAAAGCTATATCAGTGGAAGCTGCAACACAGATGACCCTTTATCTTCTGAATGAACAAATTTACCGTAATTATTCTCATGTGCTCAATTTACTCTGCATGAACAAACTTTGCCATTTTCTGATACATAATAACCACAGAGTTCTTCTTTTTCTTCGCACCAATTTAACACTTAACGACATATCTATCAACAATTCCATTATTAATATCACCAAGTGCAAACAGTACAACTGATTCTGGGCCAAGAAAGTACTATTTTAGGATACCAACTCCGAGCCCCTAAGAATCTGATAAGGAAACTTTTGCTAGAAATATGAGCTCATTTTAAGGGAAGAAAATGGAAGTTGATAAATATTTGCGGTTGAAATTTAACCTTCACAAGTTAGGGGTAAAGTCTGCGTACATACCACCCTTCCCGGACTCCACTTGTGGGATTACACTGGGTATGTTGTTGCTGATGTTTAATTTGGATTGCTGCCGCATAGTTTTATTTGAACTCGTTGCTGCTAGCTAAAGTTTAACGATTTATGGCACTCTCAAGTTCAATGAATGAAGTTGAGTTTACAATTGATTATGCTGTTATTTGTTTGCCAGATTGCTGAAATTAACCGGATTTTGTGTAGTGGAGGTGTATTCGTTGGTACTACATTTCTTCGAGTCAATCCTTCAGCTCCTACGATATTCAGGGCCTTGGAGCAGGTAAATTTCATTTTCCATCTCATGATTATACACTATACTTCAAAATTTAGAGTCTAATTTTCTCCATTTTAGCATCACATGAACTTGATCGATTATAGTGGTAAAAGAATGGTTACGACCAAAACATGAGAAAACATAAAATTCTTGGACATGAACTGAAGAACGCCAATATAGTCATGAGGACATCGGAAAAAAGGCTCGTATCTGATAGATAGATAATCGTTTCTGTCAAATAGATATGAAAGTAGACTTCCTTTTTGATCGCAGAGTGCTCTACGGACGTACAGCTATTTTACTCAAGAGGAGATTGAAGACTTGGTGACAAGCTGTGGTCTCATCAACTATACCAGTAAAGTTCAGAGCTCTTTTATCATGTTTTCCGCACAAAAACAATGATCGTTTGGCTGGTATAAACGCGTTATTTTTCCTGTTTTGGTATATGTTTGCACTCATTTCGATGTGCAATCTATCTCAACCCTGTAAAAAATAGTATATACAGTACATAAAAGTTGATTCAGTCTGTTAAAGAACATTCTTTCTTGTGAATAATACACTGCTGGTGTAACTAGACACTATAGTGTAGCATATCAGCTCATGTAATAATCCTTGGACTTGAGTTATTTCGAGATTATAATTCTTTGGACTAATTTATCTGAACCGAGAGGTGGGATAAAATAACACCAAGCTTGATGAGATAAGGTGGGATATTATCCCACGAACCAAACGACCCCTTCGTACTTGCCCTTGACTGGCTGAATTCAGTTTCTTTATTCAGACAGTACATTTGGATCAGTATTTTAAAAGGCAGGGGCGTGAGGCGAGACGAGGCGTTATACTTAGTACAAAGCAAGGTGTAAGCCCGAGTCATGAAGCGTAAGTCCTAGAAAAAAAAAACTTAAAACATGGTTTTACATGTATAAATAATGCGATGATATCAAAGTTATTAATGGATACAAATAGAATTACAATTTCTTAAAATAGTTTACTATCATACTATGTAATTTGCCTTACTAAAAAGAAAATAATCAAAAAAAAATATTACTATTATAATTAAAACATCACTCCTTCATAAATAAAAAAAGGCATAATACATAAATGTGTCTTTTAACTTGGTCTCATTTTACATTTATGTCCTTTAATTTTGGGTGTGCATAAGTAGATACTTAAACTTGTATAAAATAGACATATGAGTCCTATGTGGCATAATACGTGTAGGATGCCACGTAGGATGCAAATTACCATGTAGGATGTCAGGTAGAACGTGTGTATTTATTTGTTCAACCTTATACCAGTTTAAATGTCTACTTGTGCAAGCTCAAAGTTCAAAGACATAAATGTGAAATGAGGCCAAATTAAAGGGCAAATTTTTGTATTATGTCTAAATAAAAAAATAAAATTACTTTCAAATAGAGAAATAATAAAATATGATAATTTTGAGATAGAGAACAAAAATCTGAACAACAATGATAAGTGAAGATGCAAAATTTGGTTATGTATTACGAAAAAACTTTTAAGCATCATTCATTTATTAGAGAATTACGTAGGACAACAATATAACTAGGGAATTTGGTACATAATTAGCCTAAGAACTTTTAGTCGAGCATTGGACGTTAGGCGTGTTTAGAAAATACAGTCGGTCCTCAAACGTTAGGCGTGTTTAGAAGTATAGTCAATCACTTAAGATGTAAGCCTCACAAAATTAAGCCCAATACGTGACATAACACAAATCAATTTGAGTGTATTTCATGTGAATTGTCACGTAAGACATGTATATCTACGTGTTTTACTTTTTATAAATTTAAGTATTTTTTTATGCACACAAAAATTGAAAAACATAAATATCATCTAAAGCTAAATTAAAAAGCGTGTTTTAAATTTTTAATACTGAAAATTATGATCCTAGCTCACACATCCAAATACAAGCGAAATGAAAGAAAAAGGGTTTGATAGATGAAGAAGAAAAATGAGTTTTAAAGGAATTAAGTACTAGAAAATAACAAAAATATTAGTAATAGACAATCAACTAATTAGCTCATTATAGTAGGTGATATACATGTCATGGTGATAATGAAATTTATAATTAAATTTAGCTGTCACACCCCAATTAATGATTTTTCTATATTTAGAATTAGAACTCCAACTCAAACTCGAAATTTGGGATTAAGATATAGTAGTCTCATTCATTCTTGTACTATTTCCGTCCAATTTAAATTGTCATAATTTTATTTTTTTTAGAGTCAAACGATAATAATTTTGACTAATATTTTACGATGTATTTTTTCATCATATTGATATACAAAAAATTGAAATTAATAGTACTTTTCGTATAGTTTTTGAATATCTAATTTTTTTTATTTAAAATATCAAATTAATGTAATCTAATTTAACTTTAAAAATCAATCTAATTAACTTTTGAAAAGGCCAACACACGACATTGAAGGAATATTTGTTTTCAAACATTTTGATTACACATAAACAACAACCACCACCAAAGATAGAAATAACTAAACTAACAAAAAGCTACTTCTAAAGATGACAAAATTGATTCAAAATCACAAAAAAAAATCCTGTTTATCTTCTCTCCATTCATACTCACAGAGAATCAAATCGAAAGGGAAAAAGACAAGAAAAGCCTCATCAGTTTTAGCTGAAGGTCATCAATGGCAACTGCTACTTTTGCTGTTTCTCCTTCACTTTCCTTGAATCATCATCGTTCTTTGGTTCCAATACAACGTGGGGTTTCTTTGAATTCAAAAATTCGTGTTCCTACAAGGTTTTCCTCAAATGGGTACACTTCAAGAATCAGGGCTACCTCTGCTGTTGCTGTAGAACCGGTAATTTTTAGAATTGGGAAAGTCTGCAACTTTTTTTTTTTCTTTTTTTGTCTTCTGTTGTTTTAGTTCGTTTTGGTAAAAGTGAGAAAAACCCAAAAAAATTGGAACTTGAATTTATCAGTATGGGTATTTTTTTTAACATCAGATGTTCTATGGTGTTTGTTAGTTTTGTGGGGTTCTTTGTTTAATTTTGAGATAATGGTCAAAATTCACTTTTTCGCGAGTTTCATATTTCAACTGATCAGCTGCCTTGTTCCATTTTCCTACCTGATGTATCAACATGTTGTGTATTAAACATACTTAGTTGAGTAGATGGCGATAGTACAGGTAGAAAAGAAGAACAATTGATAGTTGGTCTAATCAACTTTGAGGTGTGTTATACATAGACTGAGTTAGTTTAGGTAGAAAATGAGAGTAACTGATAGTTGGGGTGTGAAACTCGTGAAGAAGTGATAGTTCAGGTGTGTTTATGACCATCAGGTCTTTAATTTTTGGGTTTACTGTTTTACTTAAGTTGTCGGGACCATAGACTGATGATGTATGGAATGTTTTTGGCTTATCGCTGCTACATTCATGCAACTGTTAGCTTATTGTAACAACAGCATACCCGATGTAAAATCTCACTAGTGGGGGTCTGGCGAGGGTAGAGTGTATGCAAACCTTGCCCCTACCTTGGAGGGTAGAGAGGTTGCTTTACGATAGATCCTCAGCTCATGTTTGCTAATTGTAACTATAATTTAAATTTGGGAGCTAAGTTTTTATGATGAGGGTGTTGAATCCAATTTGATGCAAGGTAATGACTCAACTCTAATTAAGTCAAAAAAGCTGGTCATAGCTATATTTCTTTGATTTTCCACGTTGATGCATAGGATCGTGTTCAAATGTCACATTGATGTTATAATCTTTTCTCCTGTCTTGTTCAGGAATTGAGAACTCCAGCTCAGGTTGTTACGGAAGCTGAATTGTTTGCTTGTCCAATTTGTTATGAACCACTTATAAGAAAAGGCCCTTCAGGCTTTAACGTGTAAGGTTTAGTCTTTCAGGTAGAACAATAACAGTGAGTCGAGGTGTGGCCTAATTGCTATTTCACTTTGAATTTAAAACCTGCAGACCTGCAATCTACAGATCGGGCTTCAAATGCAGAAAATGTAACAAGTCATATTCAAGCAAAAATATCTACCTTGACCTCACTGTTACTTCTGGAACAAAAGAATACAATGAATCTAAGCCAACTGGGACTGAGCTATTCAGGTATCCTAGGGCTGTTTCAAGTTTCATGTTTATGTTTGATTCAGTGTTATCAAAAGCAAAAAAAACACAAAAAAAGCCTCTAAGGTTTGGTGGGGCTTTAAGCGCAAACAAAGACTAGGCTTTAATGAAAGAAAGGTGTGAAGGGAGAAAAAATACAAATATAAATGTTTAGTCCAAGACTAATAACTATAAGCATGAATGACAGATATATGAGCAAAGAAATTTGATGATGAGACTGAAGTGGACATTAAGTGAGGCAAAACGCTCAAAGCGTTTTGAGCCTCGCTTCAA
Organism: Solanum tuberosum; assembly: GCF_000226075.1. NCBI lineage: Eukaryota > Viridiplantae > Streptophyta > Magnoliopsida > Solanales > Solanaceae > Solanum > Solanum tuberosum. Next base: position 455,828 of record NW_006239221.1, on the reverse strand, counting down.
GGCCTAAGCATGCCTTCAACAACACCAGCTTGATTAAATTATCTCAGATTAGTTTTTGGGCTCTGAAATTATTTTCCTAAAGATGTTGACTCTAGTTTGAAGTCAATATCTTTTCATCCCTCCTCCCTAACATAAGTATTGTTTTGTTCTGGTGAACACCACACATATAAGCAAAAGTGTTTGTTTTGTTCTGTAGTTTTACTTCTTTTACATACTTAATAGCTGTCCAATTTTTAGGCATGCACCTTAGGCTGTTAGACATTTACATTTAATGCTTGAAATCTTTAGAATAACAACTGAAGTGGAAACTATGAAATGGAAACAATGCTGGAATTTTCTTCCATGTATTTTTATGTTTTTTTCTTTCCCCTGCTTCGTTTTATTGGGTTCCTGATATATCTAGTAAAAGCTTGTAATAGAGAATTTTGAGAATTAGACTGATGTTTTCGGATTTTTGACATATTTATTTCTAATGTCTGTTGCTATTAACTTTCCAAGGAGCCCAGTTGTTTCATTCTTGTATGAAAGAGGCTGGCGTCAAAGTTTTAACCGAGGTGGTTTTCCTGGTCCTGATGAAGAGGTAAATTTTTTTATTGCTCTGATTGAATTTATCTTAATAACTTTATGGGTTGGATAACTAAACATTGACCTTCCTACATATTTCCTCGGTACCAATTTATGTGACATTCTGTCCGTTTTGGTTGGTCCTAAAAAGAAATGACACTTTGTTATATTTAGTAAAAAATTAACATAAATTTCTCATTTAACCCATAATGAGATGATTTCTAACCGCACAAAGATCTATGGCCTATTTTGGACCACAAGTTTCAATAGTCTCCTTTCATTCTTAAATTCCTTGCCCAGTCAAACACCTTTGTGTAAATTGGGGTGGAGTGAGTATAAAAGAGGTTGTCACAACAAAACAACAACAACAACATACCCAGTATAATTTCACTAGTGGAGTCTGGAAAGGGTAGGATGTAAGCGGACCTTATTCTTACCTTTGCGAGGTAAAGAGGTTGTTTCCGATAGACCATCGGCTCGAAAGAAGTGTGCTCAATAGATAAAAGGAAAATAACGACAACAATAGATAAAAGAGTTTGTCACCTATCCATTAGTATATCAGGGGCTTAATGAAACAGAACATGGCACGCTTAGCTAAAATGCCATTTCAGTTCGGACATGTCAGGCACAGGAGGTTTAAAGTATTGGCCACCAAATCAACTCTTATTTCTCTCATAATGACGTGTCATGTCTATAGACTAGAATTTAAGAAAACAGTCTGGTGGAGTAAATTTTATTGCTGCATTTGGTCACAACAGTCCTAATTGCTTGTCCTCCGGAAACAACATCTTTACCTCCACGAGGTAGGAAATGGTCTGAGCACACTCTATCCTCCCTAGACACGACTTGTGGGGTTTCACTGGGTATGTTGTTGTTGTTGTTGTAAGTTTCGGAGGGCTAGCTATGTGAAGTTACTCCTCTCTCCTTGTAGAGCTGCTCAAACCTTTTTCTACTATATATTAACCAGTAAATTCATGTATTTCATTAAATTTTAAAGTCCATCTTGATGAGTTAAGGTCACTAAGCTTATGATCGTTCTTTTGATATATATGCAGTTTAAAATGGCTCAAGACTACTTTAAAGTGGCTGAAGGTGGAGTTCTTGTAGATGTTAGCTGCGGCAGCGGATTATTTTCCCGGAAATTTGCCAAATCTGGGGTCTATTCAAGAGTCATTGCACTTGACTTTTCTGAAAACATGCTTCGCCAGTGTTATGATTTCATCAAGACGGATGAAAGTATCTTAAGCTCGTAAGTGATTTTGCTACCTAATTTAAGATATGAGGTCATTGAAATTCTCATTAATTAGGAATTGTCTTTCAAGAAAGATATAATTGAACTCTTCATGTGAAAATTTGCAGCAATCTAGCTCTTGTAAGGGCAGATGTTTCCAGATTACCTTTCTTTTCTGGATCAGTTGATGCTGTACACGCAGGTGCCGCCTTGCATTGCTGGCCATCTCCGTCCAATGCAGTAAGTTGTTTAAATTTTAATCTTTCCTGGAAAAAATCATCTTTGACTTAATCAATGAACTACTTTTCAATCCCGAACTAGTCAAGTTCAGCTATATCAATCCTCTATATCCAATATTCCGCTCCATTCTATTCCAATACAACAACTAACCTTCAATCCCATACAAGTTGGGGTCGGTTATATGATTCCTCATTTTTTCATTTAAGCTCATATCATCATCAAATAAAATAAAAGTGAAAAATGAGTTTATATATATATATATATATAAGTTGTTGGTTCTTGTACTAGTAAATTTTTTATCATATGAGTCTTACACTTTGGGCCTGTTTTTTCAACTTGGGATTGCAAATGAAGCGTGGCTTTAATACAAAAATGTGCAAATGGAGGAAAAAAAAATACAAATATACATGTTTAGCCTTAGAATAATAATAATAACCATGCGTAACAAATATATGGACAAGGAATGTTTTTTCGAAAAATAATGATAAAGTGAAATATTAGCTAATGATGCCGTTATCTGTTTGTCTGTCAGATTGCTGAAATTAACCGGATTTTGCGTAGTGGGGGTATATTTGTTGGTACTACATTTCTTCGAGTTAATCCTTCAGCTCCTCCGATATTGAGGGCTTTGCAGCAGGTAACCTTCATTTTCCATCTCGTGGTTATACTCAAAATTTTCTCCATTTTAGACTTAACATGAAAGTGATAGATTATAGTGGTCAAAGAAACCAACACATAAGACAACCTAAAATTCTTTGACTTTCTTCCCGCTTGAACAAAAGGGTAGTCTGGTGCACTAAGCTCCCGCTATGTGCGAGGTCCAGGCAAGGGTTGAACCACAAGGGTCTATTGTACACAGTCTTACCCTGCATTTCTGTTAGAGGCTATTTCCACAGCTTGAACCCATGACCTCCGAATCACATGGGAACAACTTTACCAGTTAAGCAAAGGCTTCCCTTCTTCATGCTAGAATGCTTACCTATATTAGAAACTGCTTGACACTAACCGAAGAACACCGATATAGTCCTCTAAGTCAATCTAAACCATTAACATGAAAGAAAGCAGAAAAATATGGTCAAGATGATCTTGGAAAAGGGCTCGTATCTGATAGATAATCGTTTCTGTCTGAGAGATATGAAAGTAAATTTCCTTTTGATCGCAGAGTGCTACACGGACCTACAGTTTTTTTACTCAAGAGGAGATCGAAGACTTGGTTACAACCTGTGGTCTCATCAACTATACAAGTAAAGTTCAGGGAGGTTTTATCATGTTTTCCGCGCAAAAACGCTGATTTTTGTCTTGTTGAAGCTCATCATCCTCCATGTTTACTGTATATTCTTGTACTCAGATTTGCAATGTATCTCAACCCTGTAGATAAATAATAAAATTAATTCAGGCAATTGTGAATAAAATTGATGTTAAAAGACAAATGTAACTGGACACTGGAGTGGCAAATTAGCCACATGTAATATATACATTTACTACTTGACTTCATCTATTTATTGGAATCTACTTGTATATTTTTATTAGTCCTGATTCCTGAATTCAGCTTTGTGACTTAGTATCAATATATTTTGAAATGATTAGGTTAGTATGTGAGTAACCTTATAGAAAGAGTTTACGTCAAAATAACACATTCAAACTATCATTTTTTTTTCCGAGTTTTACACCTTAGCTATCAGTTGTTCTCCTTTGCTATTTGAGCAATCATCGTCCATGTATATTAAAACATTCCTTGAAGGCTGAAGTAGACTAGGCCAATTAGTGATTATCCTTTTTTTCTATTTGAACTATCATCATTTACTCAACTAGTTGTGTTTTAAGCTTTTAATACATAGATGACGATAGTTAGTTCAAGTAGTAAAAGGGGAAAATGATATTTAAAGTTGAAGTTTATGAAAAAATGATAGTTTAGATGCATTTTTTTACATTATCAAATCATATCGCGGGGTAGGACTTGACTCTCAATAAAGAAAGTAAAAGTCATGTCCAAAGAGATTACCTAGTGGAGACCAAAAAGCTACTGAATTTGGGTAAATTTATATATAAAACTTTGAATGATTCATTTAAATCCTCTTTTTTTAATTGTGGCTTTGCTACTGATTTAGACATTTGAGAAAAAATCACTTAGCGTTTCTTTTTAGTCTCCACTTTTTTAAAAAAAAAAAAAACTAGTGGAGACCAAAAAGAAAAGCTAAGTGATTTTTTCTCAAATGTCTAAATCAGTAGCAAAGCCACAATTAAAAAAAAAGGATTTAAATGAATCATTCAAAGTTTTATATATAAATTTACCGAAATTCAATAGCTTTTGTTTATATTTTGTATAACTAGTAAAATTATCGGCGCTTCGCGTGGAAATCTAATACCATGGAAATTATAAAATAATACTTAAAATCTATCGGTCATTAAAACTAAAACACTATATTATCTTACATACAAGATTACATAGTAATAAACATTAATAATGTAAAGGAAAATGAAAATTATTACATCTTATCATTTATCCTTAATAACATAAGGATAAATTAATGACTAAAAATACATATCAGGATCTGTAGCAATGGCTGAGCGGTTGAAAGAGTCGGTCTTGAAAACCGAAGTATTTTTAGAAATACCGGGGGAAAGTACACAAATATTTAATTGTGAAGAAGAAGAAGAGAAGAGGAGGTTCATAATTTTCGTTGTTTTAAAAAGAGAGGAAATCCCTCTATTTATAGACAACAAAGGATAGTGTGAACAAATGTTTATTGTGTCTTATCGGAATGGTTACAACTATTTGAAAAAGTTCCAACCCTTCGGAATGGTCACAACCTTTCATAAAAGTCGCAACTCTTCATTAAAGTCGCAACTTTTCATAAAAGTCATAACTTTTTATAGAAGTCACAACTCTTCATTAAAGTCGCAACTTTTCATAAAAGTCATAACTTTTTATAGAAGTCACAACTCTTCATTAAAGTCGCAACTTTTCATAAAAGTCATAACTTTTTATAGAAGTCACAACTCTTCATTAAAGTCGCAACTTTTCATAAAAGTCATAACTTTTTATAGAAGTCACAACTCTTCATTAAAGTCGCAACTTTTCATAAAAGTCACAACTTTTCATGAAAGGGAAAGGCTAGTTTTGTAAATAAATAAATTTAAAGGGAATTCTGGTTTGTAATGGCACCACGTAGGCGGGCTTAAGGTTCTCTCTTATATATATATATATATATATATATGTGTGTGTGATGATTATTAGTAACAAGGGAAAAAAGGTCAAATTTGCTTCTCTATTATGCATTAATGATCAATTTTACCTTATGTTATACTATCTATACAGAAACACTTCCATTTGTTGTTACTTAAATAATTCAAATGTAACTTTTTTTATTAAAATTATTTTAAATAGACAATCATTTTTACATGACACTGATATTTTGATGAAGTGTATGCCATCCCAACCTATTTATCCTTCCCTTCTACTTGTTCTTCCGTAAGTCTTTTGGAATTGAGTTAAGCCTAAATTTCATTTCTTTCTCATGATATCACAGCAAGACACATCTCAATTAATTTTAATCCATTATTTTCAATATAAACTGGCATTTTATATCGTTCATACTTTAGATATTCAATTCTAAACATAAAGAAGATCGATAAGGTTGAATTAGATTCAAGATCAATTTCTTTTATGAAACATCTTGTTTAACAATGTTTATATTTCATCAAATTTAATATGTGTTGTACTTTTAATGGTCTTTGTTAATTTTATCTTCACCGCCTAGAGGAAGATTATTATTATTATTAATATATGTATGATGAAGAAAGCATAGTGTATAATTAATAAAAATAAATGTAGAAAAAAAGAGCCCCCTATACACACACACCATGTGGAAGAAGGGAATACAATAAGAATAAGGTTTTTTGAACAGAACAAAGTGAAGTAAGCTTTATCTTATAGCAGAGAAATAGATCTCCCCTCGTGCAACTTCTCCATCTTTGACCTTTGACTACCTTAAATATATTCGATGTCTCATTTTAACTGTCGTTTTAATTTCAAAAATTAAAATTAAACATCCTTTCATACAATTACTATTCTCTCTGTCCTTATTTACTTGACACACTTATTAAGAAGATAATAATTGATATAGTGAGTTTACCATTTTACTCCTGTTAATTGATAGAATTTTAAAATTAATTTACTCATTAAAGGAGTTTTATCTTTTTCAAAATCATTTATTCTCTAAATAAATTGAGGGTATAACAGGTAAAAAAATATTATATTTTCTTAATTTATTAAAAATAACAAGATTGGACAAGTAAAAAGGGAGAGAGAGTACCATATTAGAAATAAACTCAATTTAATTTCCTTTCTTCAATAAATAGTTTTCCTTTCATCTCATATTATGTGGCATCTTTTGATTTGATATTGTGTTTAAAAATAATAGATTTTTTAAATTTGTAGTCTAAAATAATTCTTAGATATTTCTATGGTTGTAGGAAACTTTTAAAATTAAGTTATTTTTAATTATAGTAAGATGATATTCTTTTTGAAACAGATTAAAAAGGAAAGAATGCCACGTAAAATGAGACGGAAGGAGTAGTAACATGTTTGTGTGTCAGCAACAAAGAGTTTTGAGAGGCAATTTAACAAATGGAATAATTATGGATTACATTTGTGATAAGTCAGGTCATTGGATCCTTTGCATGTGAGATCATTTTATGACTACAAAGGTTTTTTCTTTCATATTTTTTTTTTATTTTTTATTTTTTATAAAAGGTCTTACTTATGATCAGAAATCCTTTGTCATGTGTTTGGATCTAGTACGACATAACCTTTTAAGTTAAGCCAGAATTTAGACACAAAAATATTAAATTATTTGTTAAACTTCTTAGTTATATTTGGTAAAAAAAATCTAAACATATATAGTCTCTTTATATCACTAGAAGAAAAATAAGAATTAATTACGAATAACTTGTGTTACTAAATAATAAAAATCGATTACTAATCTTTTTAACGATGAATTATTATAAAATTCAGTTAACTTTGAAAGTATTTAGCGATAAATAAGGGACGAATTTGGTAGCTAATGCTTACTCTCTCTTTTTTTAGGGATAGTGACTTTACCATTTCAATTATTCAAACGTACTCAAAATGGGGTTTTAGGTTTTGGAGCATTTATATAATTTGGATTCGCATCATGTAAGATCTGTTAAAGAAGGAATCGCTCCCTAGACCTCAATCCCAAAGCCTTCGAAGTATCTTTTTTATAGATACCTCTATTTGTACGGGGAATTTGCTGTTGACTCGAGCTAAAAATCTCTGATTAAAATAAAAAGATCATAAATTCCGATAGACAAGAAAGTCTTGATTTTATTTTCTTTTTTAACTTTGGTAGCTTCCTATGTGTAAATTCAGAAACCGTACGTTTGTAGAAAGCAAAAGGCAAAGAAAAAAAAAGCTGGTTAAAACTTTAGAAAAAGGAAACAAATTGATGAGGAACTTGTTAGGCATTTGGCCATGAAAACTAAAAATATTATTCATATTATTTGAAATTTTTTAAGTTAGAATTGGAGTTGTGTTATATTTATTTTTTTAAATGATGTATACTTCTAATTACCCTTTCTAAAGAAAAATCCTTTTCACCAGAATTTGGCCAAAATGGTATTTTACCTATGTTATTTTATCTTTTTGAACATTTTTTACATTTTTAACTTTAATACCTTTTAACTAAAAATGGAAAAAAGATTAATTTATTTTAAAATAAAAAATATTATAGATTTTTTAAATTTCTGACCAAATTTTCTGGCCATTTAGCATTACCCAATTTCTAAATACTAGCAAAATCACACTTTAAGTCGACATGGATTCGAACATTGAGGGATGAAAAAAAAAGACAAATCTAGTAGTAATTAATGAAGAATATATTGCAGCATTAAAGGGGTGTTTAGTATGAAAGGGAAATATTTTTCATGTTTTATTTGTATGTCAAAATATTTTTGAAAATATTTCTTCAAATTAGCAAGTTTCCTTAAAAATGAGGAAAATGACTTTCATAACAGAAATAGAAAAACAAGTTTTATAAGTCCTTGTCTCCTCCCCACCTTTTCAATCCCCGTCCCTTGAATATTCCACCCCTTGCCAACCTCCGAACCCCCACTTTCCCTGTAATGCCTTGTTAGATTATATATAAATTTTTTTGAAATAATTTTTTTTATTTAATTACCAAACACTAGAAAATAAGTATAAAAGAACACTTATTTTCTAGAAAAATACTTTCTATGAAGAACATTAATTTTCCTCATACCAAACACACCCTTAGTTAAACCGTTAAGCAACAATAATTAACAATTGCAAATGATGATCATCATGATGATTAAATCGTTACGCAAATCTCTTTAAATGGTAATGCCACATTTTTGTCTTTAGAACCGTCAACCTTTCAAACTTCTATTTTGTTGATAATATGGTGTGTGGCTTTATGAAACGAAGGAAAACAATACAAATTATATTCATCGAAATATTACTATGTATAGTATAATGTAATACGACATGATACATTACGAAACGAGCAGGCTTCACTAATCACCGGCTTAATTGGAGACAAATACCTAAAAACAAAGTTAAATTTTAATATGTTACAAATTTCAATATTCTAAGGTCTTTTTTTGTTTTATTTTTTGTCAAAAATTTCAAATTCCAAGATCATCTATGGGTTAAAGCATTAGGGTGCAAGAAACAAGGGCTTTCCTCAAAACTAGCAAAGAAGAGTACACATTAATTAATTAATCAAGTCATTAATTTGCTATAGTGCTTAATGAGTTGTCTTTTGTCTGCCCAACAAAATCTCCAATTAAGCCCATAACCACTGCTTCCTCCGTTTCAAATTATCTATCGTCATTCTTAAAAATAGTCATCTCTAATTATTTATCATGTTTTCTAAAAATTCAAGACATTTTTTTCTTTTTATTATCTCCTGAGTAGTTATTGTTCTTAAAGACTACAAACACATCAAAACAATAAATATTTGATGATGTGAAATTACATAAGATATAAACGAAGGTAAAATAGTAAAAACTCCTTCCTAATTATAATTTTCTTAAGATAGGTGTAAAATTAAAACCAGACAAATAATTTGAAACAAAGGGAGTATTATTTGTTTTTTAAAAAAAAAAAATTAATTAGTTTTATTTAGAGTAATATAAAAAAAAATCATAAGTGGAGTAGTTAAGGATTGTTGTTTGCCATATTTTTAGTTTCCAAGAATCCGAGTTTCCTCGTACATGTTTAATGTCTTGTCTTAGCTTTTATGAGTGCTAATAATGAAGTGGTATTAAAGCCAAGAAATATGTTATTGTTTATAATCTTTAAAATATTTTAAATTATTAATTATTTTAATTTACAGTATTTTTTATATAATTTTCAAATATATAAATTTTATTTTATCTGAACTTACGTTGAAAATTAAATATTTTAAATTTCATACTTCAAACCATTCAAAATAAAGTGAAAAGGAGGTAATAATCAGTAGATTGAGATTGACTATATACATTCTTACCGTCTAAAAGATTTATTGAATAAAGTAAGATGCTTGAATTGGGATACTTATATTTTTTCCCCCAAATACTTTGTCTTCACTTCTATTATTCAAACGAATTACATAGACTATAATTAGCTGAGAATTTGGAATTATATTTTGCAAATTGAATCTCATTCTCAAGTACTTTCGCCGTTTAACAATAGTTGTCCACTATACTATTTTGGAATATCCAACAATACTTGTCGACTTTATGAAATCAATGGATAATTTTACACTTAGTTCCTAATTGACCCTTATCATTAATTATAGTCATTTTCCTATGACATTTTCAAGACATTGTAATTATTATATTCAAAGGGTGATATAGTAAAATTATCCTTTTATTTATAGTTTCTTAAAGGGTGTGTCAAGTCAATAGTGAACAACTATTGTTAGACTGAGGCGAGAGAGAGTATTATATTGTGTTTAATGGATTGGAGTAAATGGTAAATATTTGTCACAATCCAGACCATCGTGATTGGCACCCACACTAACCCTCCGGTGAGACAACCATTTATACTAATTAGCTAACCAACTAAATCAAAATACTAAGGCATTTAAGTTACGGAAGCAAGTTAAATGCTTAAGGAAAGGAATAGGGAGTTCCCATAAACTCCAAATCAATAGTCTAACAACTAAACAAATGCGGAAAAATACACCTAGAACCTGAAAGTCAATGTACCAAAACATCTTACAAGATCCATAAATCTAAACAAGAAGTGTTACAACCACAAACTAATGTACTAACAACTACTAGAAACTCTAAGTCCGAAATGTGGACATAGACAGAAAGAGAACTCATGGCAGCCCAGAAGAACTGGTTCACCCTTGAATTCAAACGACGATCACTGCTCTTCTGAGCGAGGTCTGTCAATAGCCGCTTGAAGATGTCTTGTACTCAACAAAGAAAGAACAAGTGTAGTGTCAGTACACAACCATAGTGTACTGGTAGAATCACGCGGCTATCCCAATAAGTGCAACATACATAAGTCAATACAACATAATAATATCATGCATACACCGAACATATACAATATCATCATCATTTAAGAACAAGTACAATTTCTCATTTCTCAAGATACATAATTATGTCAACTCATTGGTCCTCTCATGGAACCCAAACCCAAACAGTTAGCATACCGGAACGTGGTACCCGATCCAATGATTATGTCGGAACGTGGCAACCGATCCCATAATTATGCCGGAACGTGGTAACCGATCCAAGTTAGTGTGTCGGAACGCAACACCCGATCCATTCAGCAAGCCACAATCACAATCACAATGTACATTCTCATAACCATACAATCAAGTCATGATTCATGTCATTCATCATTCATATATCCTTATTTATAATTAATGTGATCAATAAGGCAACATTCGCATACATATATGTATCATAATGAAGCAAGAACAAACATACATCACACAATCATAGAATCACAACTCTCACCTACCTCGAAACAAGCTTGAATCCCCTAAGAAACTTGATCCTTCCCTTTCCGGATTCGTTCCGCTTGTTCTTGGTCTACAAACAATCGTAATAACACGGAAATCAATAAACGACCACTAATTACCCGAATTACTAACAATTCTATCAACCCTAGATCATACTCATGATCATCATACCCAGATTAGGGCTTTTTCCACCATAATTCTCAGATCAAAACTCTTCCCCATCGATAATTACCCATTAAATTACGTTATACTGATCGAAAAATGGATTCAGGGAGTGAAAATCTTACCTTTAGCCTCAAGAATGCTGAAAAATTGTCAAGAAAATCCCTGGGTTCATTCCTTAGCTCTCAAGTTCGAAAGTTGCAGAATAAAGACATTTTGGGGTTTATTTCCGACTTAAATAGCGACTGTCCCGCTATGGCGCCCCCGCCCTGGAGGGAATAATTCTGCCACAGCGGCTTGCACGGAACCAGTGAGTCGATTTAAGGATTCCAAACTCCCATTTCACAACACACCTTCAACCAACGACACTCAGAAACAACCCGTTCACACTAAAATCAATTTCGGAAGTTCTACTCGCCCGAATTCAATTCCGTAAAGTTGTACGGGTTCCTTAACGACTTATCTATCTATTCATGTAATCAAAATAATAATTAAATCACCCAATTGCTACCAGATTTCCCTAGACTTTAATGACTCCGATTTCGTCCAAATCTTGACTAGGTTGGGAAATCTCAAAATACTATGAAAAAGTTTTCCGGCACATAATTTTTCTCCGTTGGCTTTTCTATAACGACGGAACCCGATCGTTACAAAATTCATGCAGTCTTGCTAAATATATGTCATTACTTGATGATCAAATAAATAGTCCACCTATGCACTATATATCATATTAAAGAAGACAATATTACGACCGATATTTTGTCTATATGTGGTTATTAATGGTGTAGCCAAAAATTTCGTAAAGGATATTTAAGTTACTAGTAAATTTTTATTTAATTTTTTGAAAAATGGATGAATCAAAAATTTTAAAATAAAAATTATGCATTATTAGTAATTGACTTCTTTTTAAAAAAAATAAATGAATAGTATGCACCAATAATATTAATTCAAAATACTTACTAATATTTAGATCAAATAAGTTCATATTTTATTTAATATGAAATGAATTAACATAGTGTAAAAAATGGAAAAAGTATAAAGAGGAATTTCTATCTAAAAAGATATCACTTTTAAGGTTTAATTACTTTTATATTTCAAAAATTTAATAAATTATTATAATTTCTTAATTAATATATATAGGAAATAATTAATTATCATTATATGATTGCATATATATATATAATTTTTCAACAAAAACTGTCGGTCTGACCACCCTTTGCGTAGTTATCTTATTGTATAGTGTGGGCATATTAAGGAGGATGCCAGTAAAATTATTTACGTTAGGCCCCCAAAATTTTGAAGCTCAAATATAATTTTAATAGTGAATGATTTTTGTTTTTTTATTATATAATATTGAAATTTGTAGGGAAAAAACTACAAAATCTTTATAAAAAGAGAAGAAAATGACATATTTTTTAACAATAGAAATATTTTAGAACTTTGAATTAAACTATTCAAATTTTATATTAGTAAATAAACTTTTTTACTTTAAGATTCAATGTATTCTATTACAAACACCTTATTAATATCTTCAATTCATAAACAACCGCTCGGTCACTATATTACCAAAGTAAAATAATTGAAAAATTAATCACAAATCAATCACATAATTGAGTAATCAAATATACTTATAAATGCATGTGGAAAGGAGATTTGGGTATATGTGGAAGTTTTGGGTACAATTTTGACGGAAATAATCCTTCATGTAAAACATTTTATCAAAATAGTACATTTTTTTGAAATTTTACCAAACTAGATTAAACGTATTTGTCAGTAACGTTTTATAGATTATTATATTAAAAAGTTTCAACAGACAAAACTAACGGTAGATAAATTTAACGGAAGTATAAAATGTTACCCATGGTAACAATTTAATCTTAAAACGTTACCATGAGTAACAATTTTCTGGTACAACCATGAGTTTAATCAATCTCTCGCGTAAATCTTCATTCATCTCCTCTTTCCTTCATAGTAATTCTACAACAAGGCATCTTTTCAATTTTAGCAAAAAAGTTCAAAAATTCATTTTTCATAATATCATAATAATATTTGAATCTCATGTTTTCAAATTCAATACCTATTTACACAAAAAACACATTTTCAAAATGTTAACACGACCTCAAAATTCAATAGCATTCAACCAAAAATATAATACCAACATTTAAAATAAAAACGAAAAAATAAATCGTATTACACAGTAAATCAAAATTGCAAATCACAAAATTTTGATGATATGTTCACAATCAGCAATTGCAAAATTTAAAATACAATAGAATAGAAGAAAAAAGAATTTAAATCACGAAACTTCAATAAGAGTTGGCATTTTCGAAAAGTCCCAACATCAATTTGATAATATAAAAAATAAAAAATAAAAAGAAAGAGAGAAAGAAAGAATAGATTTAAACCTTGCACAAATAAATTAATAACTCATGAGAAAAGGGATCACACTTTAAGAAAATTCTTACATTGCATCAATTTGTTTCAGTTGTTTCTTGGATTCGTTGTCAGTATGTAAGTTGCAACTGAAATTTGAGAAATTGAAATAATCTCATTTTTTAAACAATAAGATCTCACTCAAATTATGATTTTTGATGTACCAGAGGTGGTGACATTGGAAATGAAGGATCGCCGGAATGACATTTTCCGATCTCAGAGCCCTAAAACTTATTCCCTTGTTCCCCCAAAGATTGAAAGGACACTTGTCTATTTGTCTTTAATTAAAACGTTACTCCGAAATACGTATTATCTGTGTGTCGTAACTATTGATCACGGAATACTTCTTTTAACTCTGTTTATAGTTGAATATTGTTTGCTGATTCTTTAAAATAAAATTTTTATAAAAAAGGTTACTCGAAAGTACGTTTATTCTATTTTGATAAAATCAAAAAATTGTAGTACTACTTTTGTTAAATATTTTAAATAATGGATTAGTTAGGTCAAAACTTTAGAAAATTCCTCTAATAATCATTTCTTTTTTCTAAAATGACATAATAATATGTTTGTACTCTCCCATTGAAATTGTGACATTTATCATCTTTTAAGCATAGCAAAATTAAGTGAATTATGTTAATCAATTTAATTAAGTTGTTCGTCTATTATAACAACGAAGGTAGTTGAATAACTCCATTTGAGATTTGCTCCATCTCCGAAAGTACCAATGGGATATTCATTAAAATTATTATTATCTTGTTATTTCACCGCTTTATTTCGGAGATAATATCTCAAATGGTCACTCAACTTTGGATTATTTTCTCAGAAAGTCACTTAACTTTGGTTTTTAACTTAAAAGTCACTCAACTATAAGTCTTTTTTTCAGAAAGTCACCCAACTTTGGTTTTTAACTCAAAAGTCACTCAACTATGAGTGTTTCACTTACAAAGTCACTCAACTATGAATGTTTTACTTACAAAGTTACTCAATCTATTTAATTATTATTTTTTCATTAAAATTTACAAAGATGAAATTTTTATTTCTTACTAAAATTTTCAAAAATAAAAAGATATTCATTTAAAATTTTGAATTAAACTATATAAATCTTATATTGGTAAATAAACTTTCCTATTTTAAGATCCAATGCATTTTGTTGCAAACATGTGATTAATATCTTCTTGCAAGAACATGACACTATAAATAACTACAAGTAAAATATATCAACAATAAATATCTCCATATGTGGCTATATAAAAAATCCTATTAATCTAAATAAATTTAAAAAAAATTATCCAAATTTCATGACTTCAAGTAATTAATGTTTTGAGTAACACTTGTACAGAAGTTAAATGCTTATATTTTAGATTTTAATACTCTCAATTAATATTAATGAGTTGTTATACGTAATTACTCATCATTTAGATAACATAATAAAATATGTTTTGAATGACTACAATTTCATCACAATTGCATAATATATTATGCCTAAACAAACAATCATACTTGCAATTGTCACCGGCTTGGCCTTGTGTTGTAAAAAAATAAAATCTTTGAAACAATAACGGTGAATTAGGATTATAAAAAAAAATGAAATGAGAAAATTGACTAAGATTTAATAATGTTCACTAGACAAGTATTTGTTTTGAAACCTGCCTAATTATTATTGAAGACAAGAAGCTCACTAGCTCTAACCTAATTTACCGATATATAAGATTCAAAAAACATACAAAAAAAATTAAGTTATATACATGGATAGCATTATCAATTTTTTAATATTATATTATTAGTATATAAGTATGTTATGCTATATTATTTATTACTAATTTTTCTAGGTTGAAAACTATTGAATTACTTGTCATTACTTTTTAAGTGACATATTTATAACATGTTCTCTATAATTTTATGAGTAGAATTTAAATACTTTTTAAGTGGTATGATTTAAAGATATTTTGCACTGATCATACATAAAAATTAGGGAAAACTTAAAATTTAAAGTTTAAATTGATAACCAAATAAAAAATAATTTTTCAAGCCAACTCATTTTTGTTTAGGGTTTAAGCTCTCAACACAAGGAGATAGACAAAATTAGTTTATGTGGGAAGAAAATAATATGGGAGACATGGGAACAGTGCCCACGTTCACCTCATATCTTACTCTTTTTCTCTTTATTTAATTTCATATATATATATATTAGAGAAAAAGCTACATATTAGATAAAATTCAATAATTTTGATTTAAAATCTTATATTCAAAATTTATTAACTCAAAACACTGTTTTGTGGAACTCAATAGTTTTAGTTAAAATATAATATTTGTGTTCTTAAAATTCAGAATTCATATTAAGCTCAAAATATATTTTAATGAAATTGTGTTAAAAGAAGTTTACTTAATATGTATAAATAATTTATTCAAACAAACTGTCTTTCTAAGAATTCATATAGTACCATAAACTTAAAAATCTGACTCTGCTTTAAATATGTAAGTATGCAAGTGAGCCTCTTGACAAAATGTTTTGTGTATGCAATCGAGGAATAAAAAATATACTTTCCTCTCTTGTGATTCTCCATAAATACACTAACATCAATACCCTAGTCCCTCTCTTTCTCCAATCAACCCATTGTCTCATTGCTTAGCTTTTCTTTAGTACTTTGTGAGTCTTGAAGGTTGTGTTTTTATGTGATCATGGTAAGTTCTTCTTCTATTTCATTCATCAAATCTACTTTTATGTGTTGTTAGACATTTCTATGTTAGAAATTGTTGTGTTATTACCTTATAAGTGATCGATTGATTGTGTAAATGTTATTTATATCGCGATAACATCTAAATTGTGTTATGGTATGTTGATATTTAGGGAATTCAAAAGCCAACATGGTTGGAAGCTCTCTACAGAGAAAAATTCTTTGCTCCATGTTCAATTCATGAGAGTGCAAAGAAGAATGAGAAGAATATTTGTTGTTTAGATTGTTGCACAAGTATTTGCCCTCATTGTGTGATGGCACATCGTTTCCATAGACTTATTCAAATTCGACGTTATGTGTACCATGATGTTGTTCGACTTGAGGACCTAGAGAAGCTCATAGATTGCTCAAACGTTCAGGTAAATATTAAAGTCTGTAATCATCTCATCAGTTTAGCTGAAAGAATATATGCAATCATTTCTTTTAATTTGGTTCATAATTCTATTAGGCCTACACAATAAATAGTGCTAAGGTGATTTTCATCAAGAAAAGACCTCAAAATAGGCAATTCAAAGGATCTGGAAATTATTGCACTTCTTGTGATAGAAGCCTTCAAGAACCCTTTATTCATTGCTCTCTAGGATGCAAGGTAATTGATATAATATTCTCTTTAAACTTTGTAACATGTTTTACTTATATATTTTCTATTACAAACCATAATTCATATCTCATAATTGAATTATGTTTTATGCACCTATACGATACAAAAGGAGGTGAATCGAGTTATATATAATATTCGTGAACCACTAAAGTTTGTCTAAGCTTTTACTCAACTTGCACAAACTAGTCGATGAAACATGTTTTTGTTACGTTTCTGACTAGTTAGTGCAAGTAAAGGGTAAAAAAGTATAAACATACAATTTTTTACGTGAAAAACACTCCAACTCGAAAATGTAAAAATATTAAAATTAGTATCATGTACAATAAGTCTCATAATAGTTCATGTACACAAAATTCTATTGAGTGACAATATTAATTTTTGAATTTCATTGATGATTAGGTGGATTTTGTGCTAAACCACTACAATGACATTTCTCCATTCTTAAAGAGATGTACAACTTTACAACTTGGTCCGGACTTCTTTATCCCTCATGACATGGCTGATTATGACACGGCTAACGAGACAGCCCAATCGACGATCGTGGACAACGATGAGCCCTGGGGCTCATCGTTGACGTCTGGATCGTCGTCGGGATCGGAGAACATGATGTTGATGAGTACTACTAATAATTTTCCATGCGTGAGGAAGAAAAGAAGTGGATTATATGTGTGTGGAAGAATTACAATCAATAGTTATAATAAAAACATAAGTGATGAAGACATGGCTACTAGCATGAGTAGAAGAAAAGGGATTCCTCATAGGTCACCTTTGTGTTAGAATTTAATAATTTTAGTACAATTATTTCACATTTTTACTTTGACCAACTTTCAAATTTAGAAATTTTTAATTATTCTTGGCTCACTGCTCATGACACCCCACCCCCTAATCACACATACACACACAATTTTTGGGATTAATTAATTACTTGGTCGGGGTGTTTTGTCTTAATGGCATCACGTGACTCTAGGTTATTATATGTTTTTTTTTTATATAATTTGTATAAGATGATTTTATATTTCTACAAGGACATAATAATAGTGCTAAGTTTAGGAATTCGAAGGGATTCTTTTGTTAAACTTGATTTATTTACATGCAAGTTGTTGTACTAGTACCACATGAAGGCACCATTTAAATAGTTATTCGTTCACCACTAAAATCATGCTTAGAGATTATTTCAAGTTCGAATATAAAAAAAAAATTGATAAAAAATGTTTATTTTTTATAATGGCTTTAAATAGTATGAATCCGACTTAGTCAAGACCTTAGAGTATGAAACATCAGTTGAAAACCGGAAAAAAAAAAAAAAAGATAAAGAAGTTAATTGTTCAGTAAAATAAGAATTTTGTATACTACGTAGCTTGTAATTAAAATAATAATCAATAAATATATATCTTAATAAACAAAAGTATTAACAAAAAGTTTAAACATGGTACGTAGAGCACTTAAAAAAATGCAAAATTATCATGTCAAAGTATGATCTTTGTCACTCTCTCGTGCTAAAGTTTGAAAATTGAAGAATAATAATTTTCAATTGTACCATCATTTGTTTGACTTGGATTTGGCTCCCCTCCATTACCCCTTCCCTCCATTTCGTCAAGTGCATCTCTAGATGAGAGACATGTGTCTTATTTAAAGTTTAAAGGTCAAAATTATATTATATTAACAAATATCATAGTCATAGTTAAGTCAACTAATTTTAGAAAACTACTCTCTAAATTTGGTAAAAATTACAATATATTTCATACAAAATTTGATATTTATTAATATCATTAATTTCATCTTATATTTTTATATTTCAATATTAAAATTGTACAACATGAAACATTTATATTTAATGTGATAAATAATAATCTTCAAAAACATTTGCATTTAAAACAATATTTTCTTTTATTTCAAAATAAAAAGATAAAAGAATATTTTTTTTAAAACGTATATGTTTTCCCTTCAAACGTACAATAGCCACATTTTCTCCTTGAAATAATTTTGGTATCGTTTAATTCTTAAAATCTTTTGTCTTTTTATTTTTGTTTTGTGTTCTTTTTCTTTCTTTTTTTTCAACATTGATAATTCTTTACTTTTCTTTTTGTTTCTCAACATAGTATAATATTTGAAGAATAAAGTTTACTAGTACAAAATATTATTTATTTGATTTTCACCTTAAACATTATACAATTTAATATTTAAGTATAAAAATATAAGATGAAATTTATGATATTAATAAATATCCAATTTTGTATGGAATATATTGTAATTCTTACCAAATTTGGAGAGTAGTTTTCTAAAATTAGTTGACATAACTATGATTATGATATTTATTAATATAATTTAATATTGACCTTTAAACTTTTAAATAAGACACACGTCTCTCGTCTAGAGGTGCACTTGACGAAATGGATGGAAGGGATAATGGAGGGGAACCGAATCCGTTTGACTTTGACCCTATAAAAACAGACTCACTATTTTATTTTACGTGTAATTATTACCCTACTATATAAAAAAAAAATTAACCAGCAAACAAAATTATCCTGTTAAATATTTTACTGTAAATAATATCTTATAAAATAGAACGTAGGGACTATAATATAAGTGTAATTAGCTTAAATCGTGGAGCAAGAATAACAAATTATGTATCTTAACACAGTCGGGGTAGGAATTCATCCGAACCCTCTTCGACGAAAAATTATATTATATATGATTAAAATTACTTCTCATGTAATTCTAATAGATATTGAATCTCCTTCGACTAATTCATGATCATGTGTTTACTTCTTTAGATTTTTAACCTCTTTAGTATAAATTTTGACTCCACTACTAAATGTAACCATATTTAAATTAAAAAGAAGAAAGGGTAAAAGTTAATATTTTACATTAGTGTTTATTATTGACCAGTCAACTGAACAACCATTATATATATGGTCCAATCATCTTATTGAGTTGAAGTTAAAAAATTATAATCATGTTAGGTATAAGTTAATTATAGATAAAATTATATTATTGGGACAGAAACTATGCTATTTTTTGAGAAAATAAATGTTTTGAATAGGGGTTTAAGCATAGTGTCTCTACTTACATGAGATCTAATAATACATGTGTTCAATAAGTCATTTTATTGATTTCATTAAGTTTCAATTCATTTCATATTGTACATCCATAAGCACATTCCGAGAACACGATTATCCTTGAATGAGTTCTGACTAGCTACAAAACGTTACGATGCCTCACATTCCTCATGTTCATCCTCGAATGTCGAATTTAATTGTTCTTGATTGTCAAATGATATTTGGCCTTGTACATATCAAAAGGAGTAAAAAGGAAATGGGGATTTGGTTGACTCGATTATCCTCAAATGAGTCCTGACTAGCTAAAAAACGTTACGATGCCTCACATTCCTCCTTCGTATATGATATCCGTCCTCGAATGTCGGATTCAATTGTTCTTGAGTGTCAAAAAGATATTTGGCTCCGTATAATATATATCAGAAGGAGGAGTAAAAAAGAAATGTGGATTTGGTTGAGAAAAAAATTTGGACCATTTCTCGATTTGTGCGTGTCATCCTTGCGCAGGGGCCATGCTAATCTTCTCTGTATCGTTCCAATTTTATCGGATGTCCCCGAAGGGACAATTATAGATGTTAATGTTACGCAATATAAATAAAACAAAGAAGCTTTCTTCAGCCGATGTGGGGAAAATAGCTTTCTAGTTGAGTATTTTTCAACTGCATGGGCCTGGATCTGAATGGAACCCAATTGGGCCTGGACTTAATATTAATGGGCCGACCTTCTTAGTAGAACACACATTGGATTGGTGATCCATCGATTTGGCGAAAAACAAGAATAAAATTATCGGAAAATTTTCATAAGTAGTGAGATTAGTCTTCATTTTTGTTTGTTTTTTTCAAAATTTAGTAATATTTTTTCATATACATTGTATGCACGCGCAAGTAGTATCAATGTATATACACTGATAGCATAAACACAAAAAACTTCGTCTTTTTCGTTGACAACTTAAGTTTTCCCTCAATGCTATCTATTGACTGTTCTCAGTTTAAGTGGTTAAGCGAGTGACTAATTAGGTTAATTCATCAAAAGAGAACTCCTAATTGTTGGTCTTTAACAAAAATAAATGTTGGAATAATCATTTTGTATAATAACTATACATAATAATCCATAATGAAGATGGCCCATTTACACGCATGATTGTTTCCACTTCACGAAAGGTTGTTCACGTTGGCTAACTTAGAATAGTTTTGGAGGCGGGAGATCTTGAACTTTCGACCACGCTTACTCTGTGAATATAACGATATTCAATATCGTATAATTGTCAAGGGGGCGTTAGGAAATAGGGATAACCTCTAATCCTCAAAAAAAAATTACAGAGGCGAATTCAGAATTTGAATATGCCAAATTCTTATTAACCTTTTCAAGATTTTACCACAGCTCTTCTAATGTATTGATTTCAATACCCATTAGTTATGCTTATTTAGTGAATTTTTAACGCATACAATTTAAATGAAATTAATTATTCATGAAGCTTGAAATTTATATATATAATAATACTTATATAATAGAGGATAAACCACAAAATAAAATAGTCTTCCATGAATGAATGGCCTGCACGTCAAATAATTCTATGTACAATATATAACTAAAACCGAAAAAAAAAAATTATATATATATATATATATTTATCACAAAGTAAAACACAAGTTACAAATTGCAACGAACTCAATTTCTCATATAATAACTTAATTAGGTATTATCCTAGAGAGTTTACGTTTGTTGTTGAAATCATTCAAAATAAAGAATAAATTTAAATTTCTGTGACAATAATTATTATTAATTGAATGATCGAGAAATCAATTACTAGCATATTGATGAATTTTAGAAAAGAAACAAATAAAGCAATTTCACATCGAATTCTCAACCTTAATTTGTCATATCATCGATCATAATTAAGACATTTTCTTAGGTCATACGATACTTCTAGGTTAATCGTGGAAGACTTGTAGTGGCTTGTGGACTAATAAGTAATTAATTGAAGTCCCAATCATTAGTCAAAATCAATCCATTTTTTTATCAACTAATTAAACTCCAACTTAATTACCTTATCTTACTCTAAAAGGACACCTGTTAATTTTTCTAGTGAATATTTATTGGGAGATAGATATTTAAATTGATGCATTTTGATCACTTGATTCTTGGTAAATTCTGATTTTGAGTTTTGTGATATCTGACTAAGTAAATTTAACATTTGAATAATAAATATGGGGATAAGGGTCTGAAAAATATTTCAACTTTAGTCGGATTTGTTGTTGCGATACTGAACTTTCATGAGGACCTATTACCTCCCTAGACTATTTAATACCGTATTTTAAACATATATATTTGCCCACGTGGACATAAAAAATAATGCAAAATTATAAATAGTAATGTGTCCACGTGGGTACATATATACCTTTAAAATACACTATTAAATAGTTCAGGAGGTAAAAAATACGATATTAAATAGTCTAGGGAGGTAATAGGTCCTCATGAAAGTTCAGTAACGCAACAACAAATTCTACCAAAGTTGGGGTATTTTTCAGACCCCTATCCCATAAATATATGAGTTTTTAGTCCTTTTATGCAGGAATCTTAACTATTTTAAACTTAAATATTATCCTAATAAAAAAGAAAGTAAATTCGATTTTGCATATTGTAGGGTTCATTTTATCGGACAAGCTCATATGTTGAACCTGATACCACTTTTGTTATGACATATTTGATTTGTCTTCAATTTTCGTTTGTTATTGTCTAATACGCCCTGGTATCAAATTTGAATGTTAACTCATATATTGTCCTCAACTATATGTCATCTGTCATGAACACCACATAATAAATTAGATAGAAACTTTCTAAATACCTTCAAAAAGTAAACCAATTCCAAACTATATAAAGTTGTATAACTTTATAACAAAGAGCATAACTATCCACTACAATGAGTCATAATGACTCATATGTTCATTAGATTTATACTTCAAAAAATTGGAAAGTTTCAAAATTGAAAAAATAAATAAATAAATTGTCAATGCTCAAAGGGACTACAAGGATTAAATCATTTCTCTTTTAGTAAATAATTGAGTCGAACTTTTTCAAACTTTAAGCTAAGAACTAAGAAGCATCCTATAACCTTTATGAATTATGAAGTCCCCACATTTCAAAACTTTAATCTTTTAAATAATGGCATTGATAATCTTTTAAAAACTTTATCAAGTATAGTTTCTTCACTACTATATATGTTTTTTATGTTCATTTTTATATATATTTTTATTTGAGTTAGGAGTCTATTTAAAATAACATTTTTATTTTCACAAGATAAAAATAAGATTCATACACCACTCTTTTCGAGCTTCACTTATGAGATTATATTGAGTATATATGTTGTTATTATTGTTATATATATTTTGTCCATAAACTCCACTTATGAAATTATATTGAGCATATATATTGTTATTATTGTTATATATATTCTGTCCATTTTAAGTTTTATATGCTATTAAAAAATTTGATACACTTATTAAAAATTACTTAATCATAGTAGTTGTTTAACTAATTAGTAGTAATTTGCATCTTCTCTTAAAACGAGTAATGAATATTTAATTATAGATTTCGTAGAAAACTCTATAGATCATTTAATGGAGCAAGGTTATATATGAAAAAAAAATTATTTCTTCCTAATTTTCTAAAGCTACACTCATTTTAATTTTGTAGGAGTTCAATTAACTAAGCATGTTTTTTTCTTATTAATATTATTATAGGCTTTTGGGACTTGAATACACAGTCTCAAAGAATTTTCTTAACACCTTAACCACTAGACTAAACTTTTAACTTGTGCCAAGAGGTGTCAATACTTATATATATATATTTATTAAACCAAAAGTTCACCTATAATTTTTCAACGAAGGGGTGTCGCTTGACACCCTTGGCTAAGGGTGGGTCCGCCCCTGGGTAGAGGGGGGGGTTGAAATTAGTCATACTTGTTCATAATGAATATAACAAAGGTTACCAATGTAATTAACTCAACAAAAAAGATTTCTACATAACCTTCAACCTCTAGAATCATTGAACTTGTTTGCTTGAATAACAAGAGCAAACCACCTCTTTTTTTCCTCTTTTAATTTCATTTCACATTCTTAAACCCCCAAAAAAAAATTGAACTTTTTATTTTTATTTTCTTAAAATACAAATCCCCATGGCTTCATCAAATTCTCAACCACCAAAAAGAATATGTTATTGTTCTCCTACTACTCATCCTGGTTCTTTTAGGTGTAAGTTTCATAAAAATGGACAAAAATCATCATATTCAAGAAGATCATCAAGTTATTGGGAATTAGCTAAAATTGCAAAGGCTAAATCTTTAAAAGTTTTTCTACTTCAAATAATCAAGCCTTCAAGTCATGATCTTCAAAGGAGAAGAAATTTTCAGCCTAAACCATCCAGGTTTATTGGATCAATTAATAATATTAATCAAGAACATGGGGTTATTGTTTCTTGAATTTCTTTTTTTTTAATTTTTGTTAATTATTAGAATGTTTAAACTCCCATAAAGTGGTAAATGGACTATGTCACTAATATGTATATATGAGGACCTTTTTATGTTGTTATTAAATTTTATAACGGTGGTTTGTTCAGATATTTTTTTGTTGCTATAACGAAATGGTGTTATAAATACATATATTATGTAAAATATAAAGAATTGATTCTAAGAATGTTGATTATTATATTGAAATTATCATTTAAAGAATGATTGTTATAGAAGTTTACTCCTTAATCATGAGGATTATGATGAGAATGGTCATTAGTGAAGTTGGTTTGTGCTTTTCTCTTTTTAATTTTTGTTGTTCTTTTTTTTTTCTTTTCTGTTCTCCTCATACTCTCTGCTCCCACGTTCTTGTCAATTAAATGTTTGGTGTAATTCAGATTTTTTAAATGTAATTTAGATTATTGTTTTTTGGTAGGAAAGAGAAGAAAACTAAATATTAGATTAAGGATGTCTACATGGGAAGATCATATATGTAATTTTGATTTAGTTTGGCAAGAATGAAAAAAATAGAAAGATTTAGTTTAAGATGGTGGTTCGTTGAATTGTTGAATTTGTAGTTCGTAGAGAAATCAACGGCTTTTGATTCACGAGTTTTCTCTTGCTTCTTGTTAGAATTTTTGATGGCTACTCTATAACCCTAAATCTTAGCTTATACCTATATAAAGGATACTGTATTCCTTTGAAAAGACATCTCGAATATATTCTGTAAATTCATGAAATATTCATAAAGAGATCAAAATTCAAATCATCCTAGTTTGAGAAATACACCACTAACTCTCCTCGAATTATGGAAATCAAATCCAAATCATCCAAGTTCGAGAAATATGTCACTAACGGCCTTCGAATTATGGAGATAAAGTTCAAATCATTATAGTTCGAGAAATACGCCACTAACGACCCTCGAATTATGGAGATCAAGTCCAAATTAATCCAGATCGAGAAATATGCCACAAATGGCCCTCGAATCACATAAAATTCTTAAGAGAGAAGAATCTAGGGAGGAACGAAATTATATCATAATATTTGTTACGTTTCATTTTTTGAAAATCAAACTATTTAAATTTTAAGTGATTCAAGATGTTTTTTTAGGATAAATATAATTCAATGTCTTTAGATGATTTAATTTATAAAATAACCAATAAATGTACAAGTTTTGTATTTACACATATGAATAAACTAAATTATGAAATTTTAGTCTAGTGTTGTTGGGGTTTCCATTGTTGGAATCCCTCCAAAAATTAGCGTATGCCACTATTTGCAACGAACACACGGTATTCTTTGCTATATCTATGGGCTTTGCTATATGGGCTTGTCTCTTCCCATATGATTAAGAATGTTGGGCTTAAAATTTTTGGGCTATCCACATGAGCTTCACTTGTTTTCATTATTTAAAAAAATGAATTTTTTTCATAAAAGGTTATAGTATAGGTGTATATTACATAATATTGTTATTCATTAAAAGCTATAGTATAGGCGTAATTATATCACAAATAAAAGTTATAAAAGTATGTCTTAATTATATTGGGGACTATATTATATATTTTGGACTATATTGAAAGAAGTGATGATGCAGAGCAAGTTTGAATTTGTACTTATTATTATGTACATATGCATCTTCTTAATAATTTTTTTTGTTGTAACGTGGCTATTGAAATTGAAATCATGATAAATTTCTTGAGTTCATTGCACATTCATGAGCGATCACCGATCTGGTTGTTGACTTTTTAATACAAGTATCTTTGAACGATAAAAAAATATTAGATGAGTTATTTCTATCTATCCTAGCCTTGGTCGATAGAGTTACGTACCTTGTACCTGCTATTGATGGGAGGTGATATGTATCTCGTGAAATTAGTCAAAATGCCTATGAACTGACCCGAATACCATGGCTATCAGGAAAAAAACATATTGCCTAAACCATGATATCACCATTATAACTTTTGTTTTGATTTTGATAATCATTTTATCTGTTTCGAATTTCTACCTATTATTTTAATTAAAATATTCAAAATTAATTGATCACATCCGATATAAATTCCACACCAATATCATATCGTGTCTATATAAATATGGCACTGAAAATAAAGAGTCCCACAACTTACATGGTAGTACAAGGTTCTTAGGCAAATTCTAGTGGTTAATATTATCAAAATGATTGACAAATTTGTTAGCTTCAATAATGCTTTAATCTTCTTAGTCTAGTGACAAGTACTACCCAATACCATGCACTTTTGTCAAAAAGTAGAAAGCTAAGGCCAAACATTACTAAAGTCCAGGGGAAATTAATGAAGTGAAAATGAATGACTTGGTATAGAGAGTGTATTACTGAAATTTCAATCATGGTTTAGGAGAATACTTATATCTGTTAGGGTTTTGCCCTGATTTTCTTACCATAATTTAAGATTTATTTTTTCTTAAAGAAAAGACAAAACATTAACATAAATATTTTTACTTTTCCTGAAAGGAAAATATAATATTCTTTCATATTTGGTTTATTCTTTCCTTTTAGGAAAAAGTTTTGGAGTAGCTAGTTCTTTTCTAGTAGGAAAGGTTTTAGGACTCTATAAATATAGGTTTGTTCCTTCTAACACAATAACATCCACAATGTAGTCGTTTAGAGAGTTTTGTTTATGGGGAGATTTTCTCTCTACAGTTTCTATGCTTTTGATTAGTTTTTCATTATGTAGGCCAATTGGTCATATCCTACAATAATATATTTCTTTTAGTATAATTTTATGTGTTGTTTAATTTATACTCATATGATTTGCAATTATAAGCTTCCGCCCTAATCACCTTCAGAACCCAACAATATCTTATATAAAAATGTGAAAAATATTTTTTTTTCCTGTTATGTAATATATGAGAACGATTCATTATCTTCTTAGCATACTGAAATAAGAATATTCCAATCAAATTATCAAATGATATGAAATATCTACTCAGAATTAGAACCAAATAAATTCACACTATTATATAGTATAATATCTTTTTATGCCATATCTCTTCACATGAATGTGAAGATTTCTCAATATTCCCAACCATGAATAAGAGCCACAAACTCAACTTTTTCTACGTACTAACTAAAAAGGATAAATGTAAAAGAACAAACAAAAATGAATAACTTTTTTTATATTGTTTACAAATTTATTGCCAAAAATTCAAGTTCATGACATGTGATTTATTCTTTGACCATGCATTTGATCAAATTGTTCCAAACTATTGGAAGCCGTGAATTTCTCATGGCTTGTTTTCAAAGTAGTAGCAACCCATGTGAAATAAGCTCTTTTTTTGTGACCAAATGTCCAAATTCATGACCAAAGAATCTCAATACTGTTACTACTTGTTATGCTCTAATTGGTCCACATATTCTTTCAAAGGTTCTTGTCATACTTTGAAACACCCCCCACCCCCCCTTTTCCACCTAATGTAGTGTGGTTACAATTAATTTAGATGTGCATAGCGTAAAATATATTTAAGGATGAAACATTTTCTAATAGAATTTTATAGAATTTTTTTTCATATTAAAGATTCGAACCCAAATAATTAAAGATGGAGAGATTCTATTTGTTCCACCACAATCATTATTAATAGAGATAAGTATTGAAACACCTTTGAACTTGGCGTAAATTATTAGTTTCGTTCTCGAATTATTGACAGTCTTAAAAACATTCATCTACTTAACTAATTCAACTTAAATACACCATGAATCTGTCACATGGTATAACATGTGGTCTCAAACTCTTTTAGGAGCATGTAGTTCTTAATTAAAAGCCTAGAGAAATGTTGAAAACACCCTAAACTTAAAGGAAATTTTGAGGTGTATGTCACTCAATTTGCAAGATCAGTGGTGTATTTATGTTCAGTTAGTCAAGTAGAGGAGTGGTTTTAAGATTATCAATAGTTCAAAGACGAAATTAATTATTCACGTCAAATTTAGAAGTGTTTTTAATACTTCTCCCTTATTAAAAACTAATTATTCACGTCAAATTTAGAAGTGTTTTTAATACTTCTCCCTTATTAAAAACTAATTATTCACGTCAAATTTAGAAGTGTTTTTAATACTTCTCCCTTATTAAAAACTAATTATTCACGTCAAATTTAGAAGTGTTTTTAATACTTCTCCCTTATTAAAAACTAATTATTCACGTCAAATTTAGAAGTGTTTTTAATACTTCTCCCTTATTAAAAACTAATTATTCACGTCAAATTTAGAAGTGTTTTTAATACTTCTCCCTTATTAAAAACTAATTATTCACGTCAAATTTAGAAGTGTTTTTAATACTTCTCCCTTATTAAAAACTAATTATTCACGTCAAATTTAGAAGTGTTTTTAATACTTCTCCCTTATTAAAAACTAATTATTCACGTCAAATTTAGAAGTGTTTTTAATACTTCTCCCTTATTAAAAACTAATTATTCACGTCAAATTTAGAAGTGTTTTTAATACTTCTCCCTTATTAAAAACTAATTATTCACGTCAAATTTAGAAGTGTTTTTAATACTTCTCCCTTATTAAAAACTAATTATTCACGTCAAATTTAGAAGTGTTTTTAATACTTCTCCCTTATTAAAAACTAATTATTCACGTCAAATTTAGAAGTGTTTTTAATACTTCTCCCTTATTAAAAACTAATTATTCACGTCAAATTTAGAAGTGTTTTTAATACTTCTCCCTTATTAAAAACTAATTATTCACGTCAAATTTAGAAGTGTTTTTAATACTTCTCCCTTATTAAAAACTAATTATTCACGTCAAATTTAGAAGTGTTTTTAATACTTCTCCCTTAATAATATACTTTGAAAGGTTACAAAATGATTCTTTCTATATTATACAGCTAAAATACTTGGTAGAAGATTCTTTTCAAAGAAAATCTTAATTTGCTTCAATATAGGAGTTCCAATGTCCAATTGGCTGCTTAATTGCTCTACGCTTAAGAAGACTTGTTAACTAATATACACACTAATTGAAGTAACAAACAATTGATTAATGGACTAATTACAATTCAATATCTTTAAGTGATCTAATTTATAAAATAGTCAGAAAATATATAAATCTAGTGTTGTTTAAACATAAATATACATACTAAAATTATATATATAAATATGCATATCCTAATATACTAACATACATATAATATACATAAATAGTGTACATGTTTTGTATATTTAGAGTAGTCAAGTTTCCAATATATTCACACTATCAAAGGCTCAACCAAAGTTTGAATTAATTGTATTACTTATGATCTCAATATTGTAAATTTAATAGATTAACATAATATAACAATTTAGGTTCAACAAAAATTTTTAATTTAAAAATACTCCCTAAAGGACGTTACAAGGTCTTAAAATAAATTTGAATCCATGGATGTGTGTACTATATGGTTGAACTAGCTTGGAATATGCAATATTATTTTTCTAATGCATCTTCAAATTGTACTTGATTTGACTCTTCAAAATAAAATTACCTCTAACATTAATATATATATGCCACAAATTTAAGCTTCAATTGTTGACCCAACTTGGTCAACTCTCAACCTATAAGACTTGGTCACTTGTTCCCTCTAAGAATCTTCTTCATATATTTATTTTGTTTTGTTTCATTATTTCGATGAAAAAAACATAGTAGAACTTTTACCATTTCATTTCTCGATTTTCTGGAAGGAATGTTAGCTCTTCGATAGAATCAAGCTTTCCCACAACTGAAAATGGATCGAGGGATCGATTCGAGAAAGGAACTTTAAGGCGGGGAGGGGGTGAGAAAAAACTAGCTAATACATGAGCGTTAATATATAGATTTTTACCTCTTAGATATAATAAATCAACTCATATTCAGCTGAAGTTTATTACTAATTATCATGAGAGGAATTTACATAAATTTCACTAATTTATGAGCTAATTATGTAGATGCATTCTAGTTTGCAATATTACGTATCTTACCAGATTTTGGTGCATCCAGATACGTTCAGATACATGTATCTCGAATATATGGAATCAAAATTAGGTGTAATTTCTTCTGGATACATTATATTCAAGTGGATTCGCATGTATCTAGAATACATATTAAATCTCGTTCGCTTTCCTCGCATCTCTCCCATCTCACTCGGACTCTTTCATGTATCTGGCATCTCAAAAACATGTGAATCACTCCAGATACATACAAATACATGTATCTAGTGTGATTCACATGTATTTGGGATACATACGAATCTCATTCGCCTCCTCCCAAAATCTCGCCGCCTCTCTCTCTATTTTTATGTATCTGATAGCAAAAATACATGTATCTAAGTATATTTTCTTCAATATATGGTAAAAAAAAATTAATTAATAATAAGCCCTTAATAATATAATACGTAACATTTTGAAAGTATATGTATATAATAATAAAGTAGGTCTAATTATATAGTTTTTCCATATCAAAATCATTTTTTCCGAATCATGAGTGTATGGCAGCAGTCATTTATATATGTCT
This sequence comes from Solanum tuberosum, assembly GCF_000226075.1. Lineage (NCBI taxonomy): Eukaryota > Viridiplantae > Streptophyta > Magnoliopsida > Solanales > Solanaceae > Solanum > Solanum tuberosum. The sequence goes on along the minus strand of NW_006239221.1, from coordinate 424,801 downwards.
ATATTGTATCATGGGAGAGGTGAATTATTTATTTATTTGCAATTGGTCGATTATATTTTTATTTTTTAATTTTAGTAGAGACGTGGATCTTCATGGACCTTTATAATACAACAAACATTTTAAAATATGATATTATTGTTACAAAACAAAAAAAAAATATAGAGGCATTTATTGTTCTAAAAACACTAAACATCTATCTTGAGGGATTATGGAGTAATTAATTGAAATTGGCGTGTACGTGAAGGAGTAATTAGCATCCAAATCTAAAAATACTTTTCTTAATCCATATGCATGCATGCCGTTTCTTCTAAGCTAATTATAGTTTGTTAGGTTTAGTGGGATTTG